>NC_084531.1:10102395-10367395 GCF_024500275.1 Phycodurus eques
TTGCCAATTTTGAATGATTTAAAATTGCGAAGTATATCAAATGAGACTTCAAAATTGTGTGGGCGGGGGGTTGGGGGGGTGGGAAGCCGTTCTCTCTGCTCTTGAATGCTCTGGGTACATCCTCTGAATACACTGAAACCACACCCCACTCAAATGTCACCTGTCAGGTAAATTTCACTTCTACGACCAGGAAATATGGATGTTACTTTGTCTGGCATCTTTCTCATGCCCACATCCCTACGTTTGATCGGCAAAAATATGTTTTTCTAAAGCTTTCGGTGGCTGGAATATATCCCACCGGGTCAATCCGGGGCTTTTGCACAACACGAAAACGCGGGGCTCGAAAGCATCCACGCCAAGCCAAGCCCCTATCCACAAACTGGCTTTTTCCTCTTGCGCCTACTTTCCACGACAGGCTCCCGTTCAGTCGCCGCAGCAGCTCCAGGCTCTCGTTTCTGTGCTGCAACAGCTCCAGGCTCCTGTTCCTGTACTACTGCCACTCAACCCTGCTCACGTGGCACACTGGCCCCACTGGGCAGACTCTGTCCCCGCCTCCTTGTGGAGGAATTTTGCTATGAGTTTTGGGACGTCTGGAATCTGTCCTTTAAGGGGGTGTACTGTCATTATCTGAGTTTTTGGATTCATTTTGGTTTTGTGACATGTTACGTTTTGTTTTCCTGTGTCCTATGTTCATTTCTTGGGTTTTAATTTTCACCTGTTCTCATCAGCCCTTTGTGTCAACAATCAGCTCCCTCCGGCCACTCATGTCAAGTCCAGGTGTGCCTCATTGGTTAGTCAATTTGCTTGTATTTAGTTCCTTGGTTTCTTTCAGTCCGGGTCTGTTCATTAATGTTGATGTCATGTGTCATGTATCTCTAGTTTTGTCATGTATCCTGTAGTGATGAGTTTCTTAGTGTATCTCTGTTACATTGATTTAGATTTTCTGGGACTTAGTTAATTTAGCATTTAGATTTTTCCATGATCTTTGATTGCCTTTTTTGTTTTTGAAAATATCTACTTTTTTGAGATTGCTACACTCCAGCCTTTCTTCCCTGCACTTGGGTCCACCACCTTTTGCCACCAACTCCACCACACAAACTTGCAACCATGACAGCTCTGAATAAACGGTGTGATTGATGGAGTCTTGTCTCATGGGAGGAGTTAATGCAATTGGTCCTGTGTGAATAGAATTTACTACCGTAATTACCAATTAAATTATGGTTGCACTGGTTAAATTACAATTATTGGTCAAAATAATTCATTACTACATGTGGGTCCATATGGAAAAGTGTATGGGTCTGGGATAAATAGTAGTAATACTCCAAAAATGAAATCTACACCATCATGGGGTCGATGATAAAACATCAATACTGGTGATGCCGTACTCTTAAGAATACACTTAAAATTAAATGAACTAGGCCGATTTCGATATGTAGTCAGTCCCAATATTAATCAAATCCATTGTAATTATCGTGTTAATAATTTAACTACCCGTGTTTTCAAGTAAGAAGGTTGGGGAAAAGTTCCAATTGCTTTATAGCATGGCACTCAAAGGACTTCTGGGCAAATGTGCAAACAAGAATTTCAATTCATTTTGAACATACCACTTGAGGAAACAATCTTCCATCAAGGTGGGTTTTGTGTTGGTCTGTGTGTGTATTTAAACACGAACAGTACACGTCTGTTGACTGGAATGTTTGCAGATTTTCTTCATCATTTATGTGGTAACCTCAACAGCCAAGTCGCGTGCATAATTGCAAAACATTGTTCGTCTCTGTCAATTCGGCCATTAAAAGCAACGTTTGGTCTCCCCTTAAGGGTCTTGTACTGCGCTACACATTCACACTACACCCAATCCTTATTAAAACCAGAGATATATTATAAACGCTCCCTCAGGATGGCCGATATCGATGCGTGGTAATTGCCCCACTCTTATGCTCAATGTCTGGTAAAGTGAAAGCTTCAAAGTCCAGCACAATCCTTTTCGTGCCAGTGGTCAATTTGGGAAAATTATTTAAGTTAATCGTTCCACAAAAGTCGTATTTGCTTCAAATAATGTACCTTCTATGACAATGACTTAAAGTGACAAGCAGAACAAATAAATGCTCTTTAAAAAGATGGCAGAAGATTTCATAATTAACTTGTGTAACTACTTAATAATAATAATGAATGTCATTTATAAACACACTTTACATTGAATAAATAATCTCAAAGTGCCACAATTTACAAGTAGATATAAAAGCATAGCTACTGTAGATACTGTGTAAGGCCTTCCGTCCATCCATTTTCCATACCGCTTCTCCTCACTAGAGTCGCAGGGGTGCTGGATCCCAGGTATCTTTGGGCGAGCGGCGGGGTACACCCTGAACCGGTGACCAGCCAATCGCAGTGTATAAGACCAAAGGGGAAAAATTAAACTAAAGGCTTTTTTAAAGAGGTGCTTTTGTAAACCTTTTTTAAAAGCATCCACAGTCGGGGACAGCATTTCGTAGACCAGTAAAAGCGCAGTCTCCCATTGTTTTTAGCCTGGTCCTTGGCGGCTGGGGGAGATTGGCCTGTCCCGGGCGGAGGTGTTGTGTGGAGGAATGGGGGTTAAACAGTTCCTTGAGGTGTCCCACCACTGCCATGAAGGCAGTGGTGGGACAGCAGTAAGATTTTGTATTTGATCGTGAGTGAGACAAAGACCCAGAGGTGGTATTTAAGGACAGGTGTGTGGTGGTTGTATTTTCTCACTCATCAGGATCCTACTGCAGCTGCTGGATATCCTTGCTTGGTAATTGTTACCATATTTACAAAAGGGTAAGTCAGAGACACATTGAGTAAAAAACATTGTGATAAAACTGAGATGAGATAATCAATATTATAGTATTCACGTGTTTGGTGGTGTGCCATGAGATTTTTCAACTTGTAACATTGGTAGAGTGTATAATAAGTTACCATCTATTTGTTAAAGTTGAGTTCATTTCTCATATTGTTCTCAGCAGCCAGAAGTGTTCATGTCAATTTCCTGCTCTAGGATTATCATTGCAGTTTTCCTGTCCTGAGGTGAGATCACAAATAATGAAAAGCAAAGCACACTTTCTGAAGATGCTCAGCAATGGACAGACGTTGCAGTTTTTTTTTGTTTTTTTTTTACACATTCTTAGCAAAAGTTGATCTACTTTTGTGATAGCATTATTTTACTGTTTCTACTGCACTAACTGAACTTAAAAGAAAATACTGGGCAGTTGGAAGTTTTGAAAGTGTCCATTGCTACTGCCTAATATATTTCAGCTGTACAGTAATTAAAATTTACATTCAATACATTTGCATTTAATCTTTAATCTCAAGAATTGTTTGTTTTAAAACATTGAGGTAAAACTTTTTGTTAAACCTATAGTATGTGAAATACATTTTAACTGAAGCATTACTTATTTTTTATTTTTATGTTTAATGTTCAAACTATAGTAGGTCTACTATGCTACTGTAGTTTAATGCAGGGGGGGGGGGGAAATCACTATTTTTTTCATAATTAACTTGTGGCAAGGAAACAATGATTCTTATGTTGCTGGTCTCAATAAGCCACTGGCTCAATTGAGAAATTGACTATTTGCTGCTGCTGACTACTTTGTATTGGCAAAGCAGTATCAGTCATATCAGTATTGGTCTCCACCACCTCCTGATTTCAATTTCAATAACCCTCGCTGCATGAGTTTGTTCCTCCGGGCATATATGGAGTTTATGTGCGGTATAAACAACATGCATCTCTTGACACTAGCTTGGTAAAACATTTTGAGAATAGCCCCCCCCCCCCCACACACACACACACACACACACAAACATTTGCTCACATGCAGTGGTCTGTCAGGGGGATAATAAAAAAGTAAATAAGGGGAAAAGAAATGTTCGGAACCCCAGCAAGAATGACCCACTGGCATTTTCTCCAGGGATGTACATGATATTTGACATGCAGGACGAAACCTATGAGGACATTCTGTTTTCAGGATCTCTTTGTGCTTGCTGATTTAAGACATTGGATGGGGGCTGGTGTATGCGGTGCGAGGGTATTAACTTAGCGAGCTCTTCCTCCACTGAGAATCGTTACAATGGCCTCACCAGGCTTTACCTTCATCTGTACATCTATCACGAGACAAACTCTAAACCACCCAGACAGTTCCACTTATGTCAGCCTAGGGAACTTGAGCAAACATAGCACAGGCACAGCTTTTGTAGCGCAGAAAATGGAGCAAATTGAATACAGCCCACCAAAAATCCTTGAACACGTGCTCCCAAAGTGTGCAGAGCAAAGCAGAAGGAAGGGGATTTGGCTGTCTTTTGTCTGATGAGTATGCACTCTGTGCTCCAGGGTGCTTTGAAACAGCTTCTTAAAAAAAAATATCTAAACAAAGCTGGAAGTTCCATTTACCTTGCTTCAGGTTTTAGCGCTTGTGGTGGATATCTATTGGGCACAGTGGAAGCTTGGTGTTACATGACTGTTTTATTTATTTGACCAAGTCAAATGGAGCCAAGCAGTCACATGATTGCACAGTCTTCAGGCCAAAGCCCGACACAGAAGCAAGGATTTCAGACTTATGGGAAACATGTCAGAAATCTACATTTACCTCAAATACGGGCTCCAGCTCATCTGTACCGCGAGTGAAGACAACTCCAAAAGAAAATAGATGGATGACTAAGAAAATGAACAGCTACAGTATGTCGTGCTGTCATCTGTCTACCTAAAAATGTCCACATTTCAGCCTACAAGAACTCCTCGTTTCCAACTTGAGAAAACATGCTGCGTTTTTTAAAATGTATTTATTTATTTTATGTCATCTCTGGCTGGCGAACCTATTGTGCTGTTTCACGAGTTACCATTTCTTGTGGCTGAATTTCCGTTTGTTATTTCTTTCATGAAGATAACATTTATTATTGTTTTAGTTCAAGTGATATTGTTGATCAATAACTGAAGTTGCAGACTCCTATCCTTTGTTTCTGTCTAATTGACGGTCATACTTTGATTAAACATAACAAATCAGAAGTTACTCGGTACCTTTTTTCACTGAGTACTTTTTATTTGAGTCATGTTATTCTAAAGTAATATAACTCGTGTGTACATTTTCCAGCTACTCTACTTACCTCTGTTTATTGTCAACCATCTGCTCAAAACATTACATTCATAATCCAAGGCTATCGAAGCTTGGCTCATTAAAAGAAAGTGGCGAAGATCAGCTTTCCAAACACACACACACACACACACACACACACACACACACACACACATGAATAAAACTTTACGAAAGTACTCATTCATATGAATGTATAATGGCAGATTGGATCTACTCTCATTGGTGCACTGAATACTGATGCATCTGAACTGCATACTCAAAAGAGAAGCCATCATATACAGTACATGGTGGTTTTGATCAGATGTGATGAAATGATGACAGAAGTGACTAATCAATTTTTGTGTATCAATCATTTTCAAGTGCACTTAAAGATGATATAGCACATATCGGATGCGTTTACTGATAGGTGATACTGATACTGTTTTTCTCAAAAAGCACAGATCATAGATCACACACAGGTTCACAATATACAGTACATAGTATGTCTCTCTATGGCAGGTGTGTCAAACTAATTTTTGTCACAGGCCACATCGCAGTTATGACTTCCCTCAGAGGGCCGTACGACTGTGAACCCATATAAATGAAAGATTACCTCATATACTGTAATTACAGTAAACACAACACATTGATGAATAACCAGTTTTGAAATGAGAAGCCTATAAAAACATGTTTTTCAACTATTACATTTCTTTTCAAAGGGGAATTGGTAACAAAGAAATGCTTGGAAATATCTCAATGGTATTACACCAGAAGACAATTAGTGATTTTGATTTGCTTTCGCGGGCCACATAAAATGATGTGGCAGGCCGGATCTGGCCCCCGGGCCACCAGTTGGACACCTGTGGTCTCTGGGGTTTTTCTTCCATCAATGAATCCATTGAGGCGTGAAGCAATGTAGCGCTTTGTATTTAAAACTTGCGTCTTTCCATCACAAGGTGCAAGCTAACCATATAGGCAGAGATCACAAGACAGGACACACCAAAGGATTTACATTTCTAAGCTGTCCCTTGAGTTCTCTGGATCGGTAAGAGAGCTGAAATGATGCTGCCGGGGAATATGATAGGTGCTCTGACCCATTTTGTTAGTATGACAACAAGCCTCTCAAGAAGACGAGGCAGAGAAAGATTGTGACTAAATGGGCAAGTGAAACTAACAAATACAGACAGCTCGGCCCTCGATGTTTCCTGCAGGACTTAATCATGAAAAATGTTTTTCCAAGAAATGTCAGTGGCAGTGAAAATAGTCTGTTCTCAAACATTCCCTGGCTGTCCTTTTGCATAACTCATTCCTTGTAAAATTGGTGAAATGTGGAATGGATGGATTTATTCCTCATCAGTGACACAAAATGAATAGAATTATTCGGTACTTAGTGGTTTTGATGTCCTATATACAGTTTTTATCTTGTTTTTTACATGTTGCTATCCAACAAAAAATACTGGACAGTGTTCCCGTACAGAAATCTGCAATTAATTCAAAAAAAAAAAAAGAAAAGGTTTATATTGACTATGGACAGGGCCTGATGAATCTCCTCACCTCACTTTGAAATAGTTCCTTAGCACCAGGATGCCACACTATAGCACCCAAGGAACCCTTTTATATTTCTTTCTATTTCTAGTTTCTATTGCTGTTTAAAATGAACATCGCCATTCGCTGCCAGAATCGCACTTCAAAATATGTACCTCCACTTTAGACCAGGGAAAACCGTTACCTTGTATTCAATGGAACAAGTGTGAACAATGTTGGGTAATGAATGAACGATTTAGGCTGATTTCAATTTCGATTTCAATGTAAAATTCAATGCTTTGATGACAGTGAGCTTTGTGGAAATGTGATCTTTTTCCTTGCTACACTGCTATAAGATGAGATGAACATAAATGAATCATCATAGAGAGACATGTATTACAATGACAAATCATGCAAGTGTGATTCGCTGTGGCAAAGTTTGATGGGACAGGCTGAAAGTCTTGGGCTTGCTGTGGACGCGGCGGTAATGTGTACGAGGTGTGTCAAAAAAGGACTGGTGTCATAAGATATATATTTAAAACCCAAACTACAACCTACCATTTTTCTCCTTAATTGTGGGCCAGATGGTACACCAGTTCATTTACAAAGAGATCCTGTGGTAGGATTTGTGACAGTGCTACTTGTGACTGCTTCAACCTTGACAACGCGCATGCTCACAATGCTCTAAGCATCCAACAGTTCCTGACGGAGAAGAACATCGTCGTGCTGGAGTAACCTCCCGATTCACCCAACCTGGCTCTGTGTGACTTTTCTTCTTTTCCTAGCTCAAGATGTCATCAAGGGAACCCACTTTTACAGTTGAAGTGGGCGACATCAAGATGGCCATGACGACGGAGCTGCGAAGGATCCCAGAAGTGAATAAGGACATTACAGAGAAGACTGGGAAAGTGTGTTATACTCCAGGGGGATTACTTCAAAGGGGAAAACGTGTCATTTGGATATTTTACATTTGAAAAATATCTTTTGCGACACCAGTCGTGGAAAATTTCTGACACGCCTCGTATGTCCTCCTCATAATATCAAAAAATTAAAACGTACAAGTACAAACCCCAATTCCAATGAAGTTGGGACGTTGTGTTTTAGCAAATAATCATGAATTTAGAATTTTATGGCTGCAACACGTTCCAAAAAAGCTGGGACAGGTGGCAAAAAAGACTGAGAAAGTTGAGGAATGCTAATTAAACACCTGTTTGAAACATCCCACAGTTGAACAGGCTAATTGGGAACAGGTGGGTGCCATGATTGGGTATAAAAGGAGCTTCCCTGAATTGCTCAGTCATTCACAAGCAAAGATGGGGCGAGGTTCACCTCTTTATGAACAAGTTCGTGAGAAAATTGTCAAACAGTTTAAGGACAATGTTCCTCAACGTACAATTGCAAGGAATTTAGGGATTTCATCCTCTGCGGTCCATAATATCATCAAAAGGTTCAGAGAATCTGGGGAAATCAGTGCATGCAAGCGGCAAGGCCGAAAACCAACATTGAATGCCCGTGACCTTCGATCCCTCAGGCGGCACTGCATCAAAAACCGACATCAATGTCTAAAGGATATCACCACATGGGCTCAGGAACACTTCAGAAAACCAATGTCAGTAAATACAGTTCGGCGCTACATCCGTAAGTGCAACTTGAAACTGTACTATGCAAAGCAAAACCCATTTATCAACAACACCCAGATACGCCGCCGGCTTCTCTGGGCCCGAGCTCATCTAAGATGGACTGACGCAAAGTGAAAACGTGTTCTGTGGTCCAATGAGTCCACATTTCAAATAGTTTTTGGAAATTGTGGATGTCGTGTCCTCCGGGCCAAGGAGGAAAAGAACCATCTGGACTGTTATGGACACAAAGTTCAAAAGCCAGCATCTGTGATGGTATGGGGCTGTGTTAGTGCCAATAGCATGGGTAACTTACACATCTGTGAAGGCACCATTAATGCTGAAAGGTACATACAGGTTTTGGAGAAACATATGCTGCCATCCAAGCAACATCTTTCTCATGGATGCCCCTGCTTATTTCAGCAAGACAATGCCAAACCACATTCTGCACGTGTTAAAACAGCGTGGCTTGGTAGTAAAAGAGTGGGGGTACTAGACTGGCCTGCGTGCAGTCCAGACCTGTCTACCATTGAAAATGTGTGGCGCATTATGAAGCGTAAAATACGACAATGGAGACCCTGGACTGTTGAAAAGCTGAAGCTGTACGTCAAGCAGGAATGGGAAATAATTCCACCTACAAAGCTTCAACAATTAGTGTCCTCAGTTCCCAAACGTTTATTGAATGTTGTTAAAAGAAAAGGTGAGTGGTAAACATGACCCTGTCCCAGCTTTTTTGGAACATGTTGCAGCCATAAAATTCCAAGTTCATGATTATTTGCTAAAAACAATAAAGATTATCAGTTTTAACATTCAATATCTTGTCTTTGTCGTGTATTCTTTTAAATATAGGTTGAACATGATTTGCAAATCATTGTATTTATTTATGTTTAACACAACGTCCCAACTTCATTGGAATTGGGGTTGTACCATGCTGTGTACATTGATGTGAAAACTGACTGGTTCGAGCGTCTGCCTCACAGTTCTGAGGACCGGGGTTTAATTCAGAACTCCGGTTTCCTCCGGAACCATGCGGTTTCCTCCCACATCCCAAAAACACGCATGTTTGTTTGTATGTGCCCTGCGATTGGCTGGCAACCAGTTCAGGGTATACCTTGCCTCCTGCCCGATGATAGCTGGGATAGGTTCCAGCACGCCTGCAACCCTAGTGAGGAGAAGTGGCTCAGAAAATGGATGGATGGATCGATGGTGCTAAATATGTCAATATTTTTTCTTTGCTCCTGGTAATTAACAAAAATGTTTTAAACTGAAGAAGACATAGTGTCAGTCTATGAAACAAAACTAAGTGGACATACAGTATTAAAAAAAAAAAAACCTGTTAGTCTCCTGTTATGTTCCTCTCAGCTTGTAACTTGTAAGCAGAGAAAGGTGTCTGAGTGTGATTTGTGATTGGATGAACGCTGAGTGATGAGGTCTACTGGAAGGAAGAAGAGGAGTGTGTCGGAGTGTGTCTGTGCGATGAAGGCTTGAATGCAACATTAGCAGGATGTTTTGTTTTTGGTGTTGTTACGGACAAAATGTAAAGTTTATTTCCACAATAAAGTTGCTGTTATTCCTCCACTGCTTGTTTTCGGTTCACTGTCTAAACAGACACTAGAGTATATTCTCTGCCTTTACTCTGTTCAAGGAGGATATTTGATGGATCGCTGATGTGAGTCTTTAGGCGCTTCGTCAGCTAGCATTAGCGGAAGCGGGTTCAGATGGGTGCATAGCACTTGTGCTTTTTATAGTTGAGAATAGACTTGTATATTTTGCAAGTCATCGTGCTACCAGTCTTATTTGTTGTGAAATATTTCCATACGTTTAACCACTCCTGCTAGTTTTCTGCACAGATCGATTACCTGTCGCTTTCTGTAAGACGTTTGTGTTGTTCATGCGAAAACATGCGACTAGTGATTACTTGACTTCAAGCTATAATTGCAATTGTACAGTGTTAATGTTGACACGATTCAACCCCTAACAGCATTCATCCATTTTCCGTACCGCTTATCCTCACTAGGGTCGCGGGTGTGCTGGAGCCTATCCCAGCTAACTCTGGGCGAGAGGCGGGGTACACCCTGAACAAATCACATGTAAACAAACAACCATTCGCACTCATATTCACACCTACGGGGAATTTAGAGTCTTCACTTAACCTACAATGCATGTTTTTGGAATGTGGGAGGAAACCGGAGTACCCGACCGAAGAACACCAACGCAGGCACGGAGAGAACATGCAAACCCCGCGCAGTTGAGGCTGGATTTGAACATGGATCCTCAGAATTGTGAGGCAGATGTAATAACTGGAATTTTGTCATCATATTCTGTAGTACATGTAAGATGGGAAAAAGTTGCTGATGTTATTGATATAATGTGGCTCTTAACATTCAGGTCTGAGTCAAATATTACCACTAGGTTTCTGACTTGATTACATTTTAGAAAGAGTGTGACTGGTAACACTTTCTTTTTTCTGTCAACCACAGACAATTATTTTAGTTCTGTCTGAGTTTAGCTGGAGAAAATAGTTTTGCAACCACACTCTGATCTGTCTGATGCAGTGATAGAGTGAATCTACAGGCCCATGTTTACTTGCCATCAGTGACAAGTAGATCAACTGGGCCCTGCATAGTTGTGGTAGGACACTATATACAGTAGCTGCATATTAGCTGGCTTAATGCAAGCATGCACAAATTGAACCATAGGGTCCTAGGACTGAACCATGGGGTACCCCACGTCATTGTCATTTGGTCTGAGACATAATTACCAATGTATAGAAATTTGGTTAACGTTGTCAGATGATCATGATCTGTGTTTTTGGTATTTTCATTAGATTTAGTTTGTCTCATGTTTTGTCTAGTTTTCCGTTCATGTCTTGTGTGCTCGTTTGGTTATTGTGACCACCTGTTCTCGTCAGCCCTCTACCTTGTGTCAACCTATCAGCTCCTTCTAGCCACTTGTTCTTTGTTGTCTTGCCAGTTTGCTTGTATTTAGATTTCTGGTTTCTTTCAGTCCTTGTGGTTCATTGTCATATGTTAGATGTCATTTGTTGTCATCAGTCAGTTCCCTAGTCACGTCTTGTTTCCTTTTGTACTGAGTTATTCCAAGTGTTTGTTGGTAAGATTTAATCTTTTTTTTTTTTTTTTTTTACTTAAATATTCACATTTGCCTCCATGATCCCTGTTTACCTTTGTTTTTTTAAATTACAGTAAATCCCTTTTTGAGTTTCCTGCATTCTTGCCTTGCTTCCCTGTTTCCCTGCACTTAGGTCCTCCACCCTTTTTGCCACCATTATTGCCAAACTTGACAGTAAGAATGAAAATAAATAGTTGCATTACACATTGCCCTAATATTTATGTTAGAATATAAATAGGTTAACTTATTATTTGTTATCATTATTTTGTAAGACTGTTAAAAATGTTAAAATGTTACTTTAAAACAGCAGTTCTCAATTGCTGTCGCCCAGGGCCCCGTACATGCAGTATGTACAGTATATTGTATTTTAAAACTGTCATTTCAAATGAGTCTGCTTTACTGCCATAGCCATATGGCTTGCCATGCCTTCAACCAAGCCAAAGGTTGAGCTGGACTGTATTTGTTTACAGAATAAACTAGTGAGAACAATGAAGTAACATTTCTTGTCGCTTTCCTATGTTCCATGTGAGAACTTAATACGCCTCTCTATTGAACAGAAAAATTACAATAGGAATACATATCATTTTTTTCTTATCGATGTCCGCTGTTTTAAAATATACAGTATCATTACAGTTGATAAATGTTTTACTATGGTGACATTTCTATCATTATGCTAAAAATTTTTTTTCCATTTGTTTTTTTTTTTTTTTTTAAATCAGAACAAATTGGAGGTCCACCTGGAAGTTCCACTGTATACTATATCCGGTATTAGAATATTGCTTGTCTTCTGTAATGACAAATCACAGAACAATGTCTCAATTAGTTTTTGCTTCACTTCCTTACACCTATTTTCCAGATTATTCCATGGCCGTGGATGCAACCAAGTGGCAGTTAATCAGAAATCTGTCATTTCATAAACAATGACTATGCTCATCTATTTAATTTGGGAAACAAATGTCAATTTAAAATTTGTCGTGCCAAATGCACAGCAGGGATGGATTGAATTTGAGGCTGGCAGGTCCTGCTGGGGAATGTGAGGCATGCGTGGGCGCCTGGTTTTGGCCATGCTGCATTCAGTGAATGCCAGACAGTGACATTATGCCAGGGAGGCAAGGCAGGCAAGCACTCACGGGGCGGTCATGTTAAATACCACCACCAGGAGTGCAAATGGCAGAGATTTGAGCTGGTGTTAGTTTAAATGTGTTTATGTGTCTTTGCATTGTGTTTCATTCATACACATACATACACAATCCACAACAACTGAACACCAGTTGTGTCTATTACATGAGAAGAGGAGGAAAAACTGCCTCGCCATCAATAATGCAACTCAGATAAACATAAACCATGAGCGCTTTTGTGCATTTCGGCGTAGGAGGCGTTAAAAGAGCACAGAGGGCTGTTACATTTTGAAAAATAATAACAAAGGAAGACTAATCTAATCTCGGTTTTGTTGGTGCATATAACTACGTTAACAAGCTCTGCCATTTGGGGTGTCATGACATACCAGCAAAAACACATTCTCTTGAAACACGGTGCTCGCAGGAAGGAAAACTCCAAAGACATAAAAAAAAATAAGACATGTTGACATTTCTCGATGGTGACACTTAGTCTGATCAAGGTTTGGAGCACTGGAGGGAATCAGACAAAAGATAATGATCTACAGTACTGTATATTCGCATTACTTAAACAAAATGTTTTCATAATGACGAGATAAGATTTCTCGAGAAAATAGGCATCTGAGATTTTAAAAGAGCCTAAAGCAGCTTATTTAAAAAAAAAAAAAAAAATTGAAATTAATTTTAAAAAGACACTTTTTTTTTTTTTTTTTTTTTTTAAACTCCAATTGAAACAGCACTGCAACTGCTCCCAGTCAAGAAACAGTAGCATGTTTAATGTATGGGTTGAGTTAATGTTCCAACAGAATTATAATATCCACATGGGGATCGTAAGAAGGAGTTTTGCATTATTAATGTACTCCCCTCTAACCTGAAAACAACTCTGCTATGGGAGCAGATAATGAGCCACTGGGAACATTCAAATTCAGTTGCTGGTTCAGGTGTGTGTGTGCGTGTGGTAGTGTGTGTGCGGTAGTGTGTTTGTGCATGCATGTAGGACAAAAATGAACAGACATGATGTTTTTTTTTTTTTTTTTTTTTTTCTGACCACAAGCCCAATTACCTTAAATATTATGAGTTATATTGCTTTGTGTGGTGCCTTTAAGGACAAAAGTGTACAGCAGTCAAGTTAGTTTCTAGCATAGCAGAACTGGTTGTGGTCCTTCAGCCTACAGTGACATCATATTGTCAAGTCAAGTGGTCCAGAGAGAAGGGTACAAAACACTGGTTCTATTCTACTATTTAACTACAAGGAAAGCTAGAGGTTACAGACCACGGCTGTTTCTTATAATGCATTGTTATATGAATGTAATATGCTTCATGCCGCCGAGATGTGCTCTCCCGCTCAGATTTTTAGGACGATGCATTAAATGACTATTTGTGGGAACATGTTGTTTGAACTGGTTTACCAGCAATCCTAGCTATGTGCTGTGTTGCATCCAGATGAAACACACACTCTTTTAATCTAATTGTGCATTTGTGAATTTTTGCCATTGTTCCTCTGCACACAATTGCCTCCTGGCTAGAGGAGTAACGGAAGACATAACAGTGTTATGTAAATACAATATTTAAAAAAGGCAACTGGCTTCTGCTACAGTTACAGAAAGAAAAAATCTGAATACAATTGCATTTGGTCAGAATTGTGATTATTTTGCAGGATTACAATTTTAATGTGGGGTGAGGCCAATTGTTGACTTGAACCCTCAGCCACTTTCAAACTGGTAACTGTAAAGTTCGCCTTGATAAGATTAATTTGTCCTAGTTATTTCCATTTTCACTAGTTATAACAAACACTGGGTCATGTGGATAGGTTTTAAAAGCACCGCGAGGAAGCTAGGCAGCCTGGTGAGCTGGTGGTCAGCACATCTGCCTCACAGTTTTGAGGTTTGAGTCACGGGTGCTCTGGCTTCCTCCAACATTCCAAAAACATGCATATTAAAAATGTATAATACATTTTTAAAGTAACCCTCTAACCCTGACTGCCTGTACTCGCTTTGGTTCAGGGCGGTCATTTCCCACTGGAAAATAGTACTGGAGAAAATTGTTAAAAAAAAGAAAAAAAAACACACACACACACACACAGCTTGAAACCGTACCTGAAAGGTATAATAAATAGCACCTTGTATTTTTATGTAGGAAAATAATTTACTACTGCTACTATTACTACTACTAGGAGTGTCTTGAGTTTGGATTTGAAGAGGGTTTATGAGTCTGTGTTTCGGAGCTCAGGTGGTAGTGATTTCCAAAGACGAGGGGACAGAGCGGCTGAAGGCTCTGTTCCCGACGGTGGACAGACGGGCAGAAGGGATGGTGAGGTCAATGGTCAAAGATCTGAACGAGCTGGAGGGTATGGCAGTGTGAAGCAGTTCCGCAAAATACTGTATAGCGGGGCGAGGTTACTGATGGCCTTGAAGGTGCAGATCAATATTTTGTACTAGATGTAGTATTGGACCGGGAGCCAGTGGAGCTGTTGAAGGACTGGAGTGACATGGTGAGTGGAGGTGGTCCTTGTGATAATACGGGCGGCCAGTGCGTCAAGAGAGTTGTACAGCTGTTGATTCAAACGTGGAGAAGACAGGAGTTGATAACGGTGAGACTTTCCACTTCTCGCAATCGATCATCGGAAGAACACCCCCGCAGTCAGAGGCGCGAAGTTTGCAAACGTAAGCAGACCAAGTTATTTGGCTGCTGCCAGGTTTCTGTTATGCAGAAAAAGTCAAGCTTACATTCAAGGAGAAGATCCTGGACGAGATGGCCCTTGGCCGTGAGTGACCAAAAGCTCACAGCTGTCAAATGGTTATAGTGGAATTGTCCATTCAGACTGTTGGGTTAGCCGACCTAGCCAGGCCAGTTAGCACTGTATGGTCGACTCTCCGGCCAGTATGAGTCGACCACACAGACATACATAGATACATGTTATGTACTGTATGACTTCATATTGTAAATAACAAAATGCTTTGCATTCTTCCTAAGGCGAAAAGTCAAGTGTACCAAAATGTCTCAGAACAAACAACAACATATTTTTCTTCTCGTATTGGTCAGCGGTGGTCACAGGAATGTAAACAGGAAGAAGTCTTAACGTGTAGACTAGAGAGTTAAAAAAATAATGTAAATAACTTTAATGTCTCTACGGCAATCTAGCTAGCTACAATGTACCAGCAAATACAAGAGTGCACATTTTAAGCCAACTATCCTCCATGGCACAATGTCAGTGTTTGCAAACTGCATACAAAGTAGAGTGGAACCTCAGGTTACGAACTTAATTGGTTCTGTGACCCTGTCTGTAACCAGAAACATAAAATGAAACAGGTAGGTAATTTTTCTCATTGAAATGAATGGAAATGCAATTAATCTGTTCCAGCCCCAAAATTACATTATTTCTTACCTTTACCTTACCTCAGTGTGCAGTTAAAAATAAATATAGTGCGATATAGAAATAACTGAAAGTACACTATTATCAAGAAATAAAACACTAAATAAATTCATGCTCATTAACTTTAACTATGGAGGGGAATGAGAAGGAGGATTACAGATACTCGTGGAGAGCAGCCTTCTTCCATAATAACACGGGGAAATTCTGATTTAGGTGTTTTTTTCTTTTATCTGTTTCTTTTGTAATTCAATGGTTGATTGTGGCACAACAAGCCGAAGGAGGGAGACTTTTCTTTTTCTTTTTTTCTTGTTCAGAAAAAAAAAATCTGAAAGTGGGATGTCACATCGTCATTTAAAAGATTAATTGCTCTGTTTGCAAATTAGCTACACATTTCCTTTGATCATTTTTTTATTGCCTCGCTAAAGTTATCACCAGCGAGCGGGTTCTTATTTTTGTCAATCTTATACAGAGGAAAAAAACAAAAGATACAGCGCCTATCTTAGTTGCATTGCGTGACGCACAGATCTTTCTGCTCATCTATGAAAAGCGCTTCCTAACACTCCCGTTTTATCTTTGATGCCATTCTGACTGTTTAGCCCTTTGATCACGAAAATAAAATGATTTTGGGACTTTTTTTAACGATGTCAATCACAAACGCTATTCGATTTGTGATTAGACGAACGAGGATTTTGAGGCGGAACTTCCGGCTAGAACAGTTTTCCGCCTTACGCTGCGGAGTAGACTAGTTTTCAACGTACATCTAAGCGTTATGCACAGAGTCAGTGATCGTCACGCAGCGCGAGTACAAGCACAACATAGATCCTTCCATTCGTCCATACCAAAACCGTTCGCAAAGCCAAAATAATACATAACTAGAGGTAGTTTTTCAACTAACATTTTGTACGTAACCTGAATTGTTCCTAAACATAGCCGTTCGTAACAATATAATAATAACAATATCAATCATAGCAAAAATACTTAACGAATTAAACTGTATTCTGGCTGAGTTATCATTGTGATAAAGCAGGAGCCTTGAGAGCTAGTCAATGCAATTTGTAATACCCATGACGTTTCCCTTCCATTCAGCTATTATAAGGGTAAAATCAGAACAACTGTTCGTTTTCCATACTGCTTAATCACCTAACGAAGAAAAAGCAAGAGTAAACAAGGCGTCCAAAAACAGAGAGCTAACCAAAACAATTATGAAAAAAATGGAGCCCCACTTGTTACTAAAGTGTAGATTCAGACATACCTATTCTGAAGGAGAGCGGGCCACCAGAGGTGCTTGTCACCCACATGGCTAAGAAGAGCAGAAGCGCCCAGGCTGTGAGCATCTTCTATGACTCCTCATGGGTCCTGCCCCGGGGGTGCCCCTGTCACAGCCACCTGGAACACACAATGTACAACAAAATGAGAGAGAACAGGTATGGAGAGAGATGGTTGACGGCATTCTAATTAAGTTGCTGGAAGCTAAGCATCTGTTAAGCTCAATTCTAAACTGCTGTGTAGTGCAAACCTTTCCCGAATGCGTTTGTCTTGTTGCATACTGGGAAGCTATTAGTGAGAGTGTGAAACGGCTGCCAGCTCCACCTGAGATCTGCACCAGGACGGTTAATTTTATTTTAATCGATTTATCTGTCTGCACAAAGCTGTATTAAAGCTAAAATTTCATACAGCGTAAACCAATGACCTGAAGGATTATTTATTTTTCAGTTTCAACCTCAATACTACTGTGTTGTGAGTAAAATGCCTCCAAACATAGGATCATCAATCTTCCAGTATTTTCCACTGAACTAGCAGTCGGACAATGGGGCACAGATTTAGTGGTGCCTTGAGAGACAAGATTAATTAATTCTGTGACCACTCTATTAACTCAAATCATCTTTCCCCATTGAAATGACTGGAAATGCATTTAATCTGTTCCAGCATCCCAAAGACCCAACAAAAATGTTTGTAATGTGGCCACCTGGGGGCAGTATAAAACAGACATAAAGCTATATTGTACATGGAGCATGACTCAGTTCGTCAGTGTGAAATTATGAAGGTATGAAAGTAGCTATAATTTCATATAGTGGCCTTAGGTATTTTAGGGGGTTTTCACTTTCAACCTCTATGCTCTAAAATGCATTCATTCCTCCTCCTCCTTCATTTTGAGGTGATCGTCAATATTCTTGTGTTGGCCACTGACATTGCAGTATGGGTCTCAGCTCCTCAGAAAGCTGCAGTAATATTAGTCGTTCTTCGCAGGGAATAAAGACTATATGCCTTTGTGTGTTCTTTTATTATCTGTCAACATGTGTTGCACCATCCTTTGTGTTCAAATATCCAGTTATCCGCTTAAAGGGTTATATTAAAGCTACACCGATGCTATTCATTAGCCCGTCGATCCCATTTCCCATTATGTGTTAGCATTAAGCTGTTATGTGGTTGTGTAATTTATTTGACAAACTTCAACTGGGAGTGGTAATAAACAGCTTGAACCCTCTTTTTGAAGAATTGTTCACTATCTGCCAAACTGCTGCTTGTTGTGAAGTGAGTTGAGTTCTTACCACCATTCAACACTTGTATCTCTAGTTTTGGCTTGCAAGTCAAAGCAAAAAAATCGGCCGGATGACGGCCCGTGTCTTAACAAAACACTTGTATTCTAAGGCACCAGGATTTATGACTGGGGTTAGGTATCAAACCATTCCCACCCTTCTCCGTGTCCAAATCCCTTCCGCTCTCCTGTCGAGGTAGAACAATCAAATGTACTCTTCACTATTGAGGCTGATGTGTCTTTCTCAAGGTTAAAAACTATGACAGCCTGTCAAATGTGTCTGTCACATAAAAATGAATGACTCCTGAAATATAGATTGCTCCATGCTTTGTTGAGCCGCCCCAGTTTTTGTTAACCGATCAAAATATTCTGCTGTATTTTCAAGGCAGTTAATTTTAGGACAAAGGTTTTTAAGAAAAACGTTGGGAGGTTGAAACAGCTCAAACAGCGGTTGCAAAGCTGAACGATGCAAAAGAAGCTGGTTGTCAGATGTAAAGCTAATGAGGCACATTTGGAAGCCAAGGACATTGAGTCCCTTATCATCTCATTTATGTCAGCAACAATAAAAAGGGGTTTTATTTACACTCACTATAACACTGTAGAAATGAATTTTGATATGTGAAGCAATGGCTGTAGCAAATAAATGGCTGTTTGTGTGTGTTTTTTTAACATAACCATTAAAGGCTCCTGTGCATAAGAAAGCTTATGAAGGTCATACTGAGCATAATTCCAATTTCAATATAAGGTGTTAAGTAATCAATATCTGTATTTTTATTTATTTTTCTTATGCATCACAATGATGGAAATGATTGCCTGTAATTTGGCTGCCGTATTAGTATAACTAATGCCTAATTTTTATCAAAAATACTTCCTCACAACCGCATGTCCATCTCCTTAACAAGAAAATATAAAACTGAATCCAAATACGTGATTCATTTTAGAGATGTTCCGAATGTTTTTCCACATTAAACTAGACACAAACCTCAGAGATATTTAATTTCATACTCAGTTATGAGACACAGACAATACAATGTACTATATTACAGAACTGGTTTTGTGACATTCAATTTGATTCATACATGTTGATTACACTGTACGCTCAATAATGCAGTATGGCAATGCATTATGAATTACAAGACATACACTCAACAAGGATGAATCAAAGCAATAACGCCAGCAATCACTTTTTGAGTAGTGCAAGCATAACCCATATATGCATGAGTGTGTGTGTGTTTTAATTAATATATATTACAACAATACTATATAATAAGTCATGCAATACAGTGAAGACTCGATGGTTGAACTAAATCTGTTCCAGGACACTGGATGTGTCCTGGAACAGTTTCCCATAAAAAAATAATGGACACTGAATGAATCAGTTAATCCAGGTCCATCTGCCACATCATAAAACCTTCATTAACTGTAGACACCATGTTTTAAGATGCATTTGATTTGGACATTATTCACCATATGTAAAAATAAGTTGGTCATGTTAAAAAGGCAGCCGGCACGGTGACCGACAGGTTAGCACATCTGCCTCACAGTTCCAAGGACTGGGGTTCAAATCCGGGCCCCGCCTGTGTGGAGTTTGCATGTTCTCCCCGTGCCTGAGTGGGTTTTCTCCGGGTACTCAGGTTTCCTTCCATATCCCAAAAACATGCATGGTCGGTTGATTGAAGACTCTAAATTGCCCGTAGGTGTGAATGTGAGTGCAAATGGGTGTTTGTTTCTATGTGCCCTGCGATTGGCTGGCGACAGGTTCAGGGTGTACCACACCTCCCGCCCGACGATATCTGGGATAGGCTCCAGCAGCCCGCGACCCTAGTGAGGATAGGTGGTAAAAGAAAATGGATGGATATTAAAAAGGCTGATAAAACACTCCCTGCTCTTTTTACCATGCCTTGTCATGGTAATAAACGCTTTGAATATTTTAATTAACTGTTACTACAAACATGGGTGCAGCGGATGCGGGCGTCTCACACGCACTTCCAGTACCTGTCCCGTAATTGCTACATTTACAGAGGAAAGGCGACCATTCACAGGTGATTAAGGTTATTAGGTCAATAAAAAAAAGGTACAGCCAAATGGCTGCTATCTGAGAGTTCTAGTGTTAAAGGTTCGACTGCAAACTTGACTGAAGAAGAGTAGCTGCACCATCAGCCGAGTCTCAGAGATCTTATTCAGCCTAACACTTTAGCAAGGTACTGAAGGAGCACCAGTTTCGTCTAAACATAGATTCAGAGATGTTTTTCCAATTTCAGTGTTCCTGGTCCATAACAAACTAAGTCATTTCAAAGAAGCTATGAAAGGTCAGTGAGGTGCCAGTGACAGCGTGATACAGTACTGCTAATCAGACAGGACAACAACAAAAAGTCAGTGTGATCTGGGAAATGCACAGAGGATAGTGTGAAACCCGTGAAGATGGCAGACTGTTTTTGTGCCGGCACGAAGTCAAAACAGGAACAAACATTCACTATGTCACTCCTACAACAGGAGGACAAATGGGTTTGGACCAGCAGGACAGTGTCAGAAACCAGAGGTTAAAGTACACTTTTTTTGTCAACCAATGTGGCCATTAATCTTTGAAGATTCCAGCCTTGTAGGACCACTGCTGAACATGTTTCAAATATCCTTAAATCAGACCCAAAGGTTTGTACACTTTGGAATTTGATCGAAGTTTATTTAAAGACAAACCACGGCCAATCACAATCTAAAAGAAATGTTCATAGACTTTACCACAGGGAGCATCTAAAGCAGGGGTGTCAAACCGACAGTCTGCGGGCCAGAACCGGCCTGTCAGTGGGTCCAATCCGGCCCACGGGCATTGTTCTGCCACTCAGGCAAGTTTTACTTTAGACTTTTATTTTGAAACTCCATCCATCGATCAATCCATTTTCCTCCGCTTATCCAATGTCGGGCCGCGGGGGCAGCAGCCTCAGCAGGGAAGCCCATACTTCCCTCTCCTCAGCCACTTCCTCCAGCTCTTCCGAGGGGATCCCGAGGCTTAGCTCCTTCTTCACCAAAACGGACCGATACAAAGTCCGCATCACTGCAGACGCTGCACCGATCCACCTGTCAATCTCCCGTTCCATTCTTCCCTCACTCGTGAACAAGACCCCAAGATATTTGAACTCCTCCACTTGGGGCAGGATCTCATCCCTGACCCGCAGAGGGCACTCCACCCTTTTCTGACTGAGGACCATGGTCTCACATTTGGAGGTGCTGATTTTCATCCCAACTGCTTCACACTCAGCTGCAAACCACTCCAGTGAGAGTTGGCGAGTCCGACGATATCTAGTCGGAACTTCTCGACTTCGCAAGCCAGCTCGGGCTCCTTCCCTTCCAGAGAGGAAGTCCCTAGAGCCAGCTTCTGTAGCGGGGGATCGGATCGCCAAGGTCCCTGCCTTCGGTCACCGCCCAACTCACAATGCACGCGACCCCTGTGGGCCCTCCCACAGGTGGTGGGCCCATGGGAAGGAGAACCCACGTTACCCTTTCGGGCTGTGCCCGGCCACCAGGTGTTCACCTTCGAGCCCCACTTCCAGGCCTGGCTCCAGAGGGGGGCCCCGGTGACCCACGTCCGGGCAAGGGAAAACACGATACAATAATTTTTTGCATCATAGGGGTCTTGTCTAGTCCCTCACCGACTACCGGTTTGTCATGTCATAAAGCCCCAGACAACTTAGCTCCTTGGATCATTGGGACACACAAACCTCTCCACCACGATAAGGTGACAGCTCAAGGAGAGGATTTTGAAACTCATACTTTTATTTTGACACAAGCACCATCGAAGCAGAAGTGCTGTGAGTCGAGAGAGAGAGAGAAAAAAATCACGAGAGACTAAGACTTTGTGTGAAGCAATGCCTATATGTATGTGTATCATATCATGTATTATATACCACGGGTGGCGGGGTACACCCTGAACTGGTCGGCAGCCAATCGCAGAGCACAATTAACCTAACCCTGCAATGAATCTACCATGCATACTTTTGGGATGTGAAAGGAAACCGGAGTACCCGTAGAAAACTCACGGAGGCACGGGGAGAAAATGCAAACTCCACACAGGCAAGGCCGGATTTGAACCCGGGTCCCCAGAGCTGTGACGCAGATGTGCTAACCACTCAGTCACTATACCGCCCTAACATAACCATACAAATTTAAATATGAAATATTAATAAATAGCTCTCTTTCCTCCTAATTAGCCAATACAGTGGTGCCTTGAGATACGTGTTTAATTCGTACCGTGGCCATGCTCATGCCTCAAAACACTCGTACCTCAAATCATCCTTTCCCCTTGAAATGAATGGAAATTCACGTTCGAACCGTCCCCCCCAAAAAAACAACAAAAAGATTTGTAATGTGTATTTTAATGAGGATAGGTAGCACTCCATAATATTTTACTTTATAAAATATATATAATTAAATAAAATGGAACTGTTTTTGTCACACTGCATCAATTGATTGTGTAGCTTTTTCTGGCATGCCCGTCTTGGCCACCTGGGGGCAGTATAAGTGAGACAGCCAGAGGTACTGTTCATTGAGATGTCTCAAAACATCTCAGTTCATCAATACGTAACCTAGATTCATCGTTCTCGACAGAGGATAAAGAATATATATATGAGTACAGTTATATTGTCTTTGTACATGTGTTGCTGCGCTGTTTGTGTTCAATACATTCCTTAAAGGGTTATAGCACTGCAACATACTGTAGATGGTATTTAACATTAGCATTAAGCTAGTGGACTGAAAGGCTAAGCTATGTGGTTCTTTTTATACACAAGTGTAAATTTCTTTGTTTTATGTTTTGTTTTTTTATGTTTATGATTTGACAGTAAACTTCAACTGGGAGTGTCAATAAACAGCTTGAAGCCTCTGTCATGAAGAATAGCACATCTGATAAAATACATGTCCTGAAATGGACACCCTGTCCCAATTCGTGACTGAGTACATCATGTTTAAGTATATTTGAACATAAACATCTGTCTCAAATTTATATATTTCCAATTAGGAAACAAACCAAAAAAACGGGTCGTAATTAATTATTTCTGTTTACAGACACTATTGTTCACAAATGAACATTGCTGAGCCCATTTGAAAGCCATTGCTAAACAAAACAGCACCACATACTGAACCTTGTAAACAGTCTCTCAGATGAATTAAACTGTGGAGAGTTACTGTATGTTGTAAACAGTATTGGAGATAAAACTAAGTGAAGAGGGCATCTTTAAGAACGATTGGTATTCCAGTACAGTGTGACGTGTCAATCCATGTTTTTTTCTGCATTCCTCCATTATACATCTTCTTTTTGTTTTGTTTTAAAGTCCACTTTCATGTGACAAATTGTAATATACCTGTAGCATTGTGACAAAACAAATCAAAGGCTCCCCTCTGAATAAACACCTCTCTCATTTCAGTCAGTCGGCAACCGTTTGTGATTTGATGCCGTGATCGGAGAGTTTGGAATAGTTTTAGTGTGGCAATAAATCATTATCTCATCATTTGGTTCATATTATCACTCTGTGAAGATCCTTTTCTCAGTAACAAAGAGTGATCCAGCGTGCCAATTGTACGTTCTGCAGAGAAGCCATGCAGTTCTAATGAGAATCACTAGAGTGTGAGCAGCATGATCATATATCTCCTTCTTGAGTCGCCAGTTTGTCAGGACAATATACGTCCGGTGGCAGTCGAGTCCACTCGGTGTGGAATCTGTGTGATGAATGGAGCTATTGTTTAATCATAGAAAATGATTAAACAATAGTAAACTAAACTAAAATGGTGGTCGGTTGGCGCAAACAAACGAACAGCGGTGCCTCAAGGGTGTGGACATATTTTACTTAAAACCAGAACGGTATCACGGTCACTTGCAAAATATGCAAGTCTACCCTAAAATATAAAAAAAAATATATATATATATATAACAAGACGTTCACGGACTCGCAGACAGTCAGATCTAATAAAACTCTTGCAACAGTCCATCTAACAAGGTAGGTTTTCGACATTACATTATTGGAAAGCTTTCCCTCCTACTGTAATTTTTAAGAATTATATACAGTGGACCCCGATATAACAGATATTGGATAAAACGGACCATCAGGACTGAACAATCTGTCCAAAAATAGTTTATATTTGTCACATAAAATGACGTTGACAAAGTCTTAGAGTTCCAGAATTGGCCACTGTTGTTTACAGGCGCTATGATATACAATAATACTAGATCCTCCTGTGCCTACGTGGCGGCCATGTTGAATGTGGGGCATTGACGTGGCAGCCATGTGACGATGGTTATATCTATTGTCTTTTGTACATAGAGCAGAAAGAGGGTGGCATGGCTGCGGCGTTAACTCTGAGGAGTACAAAAAGTCTTCAGAGTCTGGAACATGCTATTTTTTTGGTAAAGTAACAGTTTTTTTGGGGGGGGGCAAGCCGTTCGCCTTTGGCAATGGATTTGGAAAGAGGAAGCACACAAATTCTTTGCAGCTCATGAAAGCGACTCACCTATGATGAGTACTGTACATCAACAATGTCACCATGACCAAGCACACCAGCTTGGTGAGGTTGGATAAAATGTAAAACTTTCAAACATTCTCAAGCTTTTTTTTATATCCATCCATCCATTTTCTTTACTGCCTATCCTCACTAGAGTCGCGGGCTGCTGGAGCCTATCGCAGCTATCTTCAGGGAGGAGGCGGGGTACGTCCTGAACCGGTCGCCAGCCGATCGCAGGGCACATAGCTTTTTTATATTTATTCAAAATAACTTTGTACTGTACTGGACGTTTCAGGTCACCAATTTTTTTTTTTGGACTGTACAGTAATATGGGTGCATATGGTCTCAAAACAAAATGCCTCAATGTAACGGACAGTCGGCTATATCGAATGACCCTTTGCTCCTATTAGTTTGTTCTATCAAGGTTCAATGTTCATAAGTACACTTTTGAACACAAAAGAAAATTGACTTTTGAACAGTTTAATCTTTATAATTTTGGACTTTTTGATGGAACATTCCCTTATCTGGGTTGTCATATGAAGCAATATTCTCTCAATTGTTTACATTTGTCATTAGGGCAACATGGTATGGTACAGTGGTTTTCAACATACTGTACTCATATAATGAAATAAACATTTTTATGATGTATTTACATTTCCTCAACATAAATGTGGTTAATTCCAAAATAATTATCTATGGTTTTAATCCACTTTTTGAGAGGAAACCTCTAAGAGTCCTGTTGATGCATTCATTTAAAATTAAGAAAGGTCATCAAAATGTAATCAAATGTAATTAGATTGAGAGAGTAATTGAAACATTGACACGACTATTACATTTTCAACAAGAATAAGAACCCCTGGCAGACAGTACAATCAGAGGTCTGACTTGGCAATCAAGTGGTGAGGTTGTCTGCTTTTTCTCAATGTGGCAGGATGAAGAGGCTCACCGTCTGACAGGACAGGATGGTCTGACAGCTGCTTGACTACCCTGTCACACCGACACAACTCGTATATCAAAACTGCCAATCAGACATCAAACACATTTGCACATTAATTATTACATCTGACATTCTGATCCAACTACACGTCACACAGTAATAAGAGTCGCATATTTGCCTTTATTCATGTAACGTTGAGCTGGGAGTCTCCGAAGTTGCATAAAGCAAAGTGTTGATGGCAATAAAAGTTGTGTGTGACTAAAGTTCAAGGAGGTGTAAGAGGCTGCACACAATATGAATATGTACGTGCGACGTATAGTGTTTGGATTCACATTGGCGTCCTTTGGCTAAATTCACACTGCAGGGCATGATGCCCAATTGGGATTTTTTTTTGTTAAAGCCGATCTTTTTATGCAGTTGCTCACATTACAAAAACAAATGCAGGTTCTACTGTGCACAGAACACGTCCGTGACGTCACACACATGTACACAAAACCGGAGGTCACATTGCGTGTGCACACAACTGCGAGGTGGCGTGTTTACAGAAGTAAATGCGGCCCCTCGCATGATGCATTTGTTGCGATTTCAAGGATTTTGTGCAACTGAAGCCAACATTTTTTAAAACATATTTCTCAGTTCTAAAACATCTTCTTTTGGCCACTGACTCACTCGTGTCGAATACACATTCGATTTATATCCACTTATGAAAGAGGCCTGGGTCGGATATGAAAAAAATAAAAACTGTACTGTTCACATTGACATGTCACATTGGGCAAAAAATAAATAAATAAAAACCGGGATGTACCTGCAGTGTGAGCATAGCCTAAGAGAAACCAGAGTGTTTGAAATGTCGAGACTTGAGAGGAACCAATCAAGTCGGCTGAGGAAAAGGGTACTTTGAAGCGTTTGCATATGGCAAACATCTGTCGCTGTTCAATTCCCTGGAACGAGCCGATTCGGAATGTACTGGCCTGTGACGCTATTAGTAGTAAACACATTATGACCACCAAATATGAAGTCTGCTTGACTGAAAGTTGAGGGATGCTGTTGTGTCATCCAGCCATCCTTTTTCTACTGTTTTTGCTGTTCCCCGACAGACACAGTGAAACTCGAGCCCATCCCTGGTGATTGCTGGCGAAAGGCAGGCTGTCAATCTGACTACCAGTCAATCACAAAGCACATATAGATCAATATGAACCAAGAAATATCGAAACAGTTGTTTATCAACTTCTCTATCCTTTCATTTTTATTTTCAAAACTGCTTGTCCTGTTTAGGGTTGCAGGGAAAAGTGGGCTACTACCTTTGGGATTGGATGGGATTGGTCTTCAGTAAAGCCACTCACACTCTCATTCACACCAAAGTTTAATGAAAGGAAATCAATCCCCAGCTATGTGTACCACTAGATTATTAGTGAGCCCTTCACGCTTATTATTCGCTGTAAAAATTCTCAAAATCTCAACTGAAACCTTTTTAAAGGAAGAATAAACTATAAGTGCCAGTAGTAAAAGCTCTGATTAATATTGTGTTTGTGGAAACAGAATTAAACAGAATAAATCATCAATGTAAGGGGCTGCAGATCGAAGCTAAAGTAGCAAGTTGAGTGCTAATACAGGACGACACTGAATTCTGTCAGCTGACATGGCAGAGAGCGATGGATTGACTCATTTGCTTCTGTGTACACCATGGCTGAGACGCAAAACATGTCACGGTCATCAGAGGAAGCATAGCTAAGAGTAAAAGTGTTGTATATCAACTCGCAACTCAGTAAGTACATGTAGACGTTTATGATCATGGTTTATTATGTACAGTAGCTTTTGAACATGTAATGAAAACAAATTTGTAGCTTGTCGTTGCTGTATTTACTGTTTTATTCGTAAATAAAGCAGGCAGGAATTGGCAAACACACGTCAAATTCGCACTCTCGCAAGAATAAAAAGACCTAAAAATGTTGGCCCCAAAAAGCGAGTACACAAAGGCAAATGCGATGTTTAAAGCATTAAATACTTCATAGATGTACGTAAATAGGATCTGATAAAGAAGTTATGCATATTTAAAAATTTTGGAATGATTTTACATCTTAGTTTTAGTTCCTCTGTAACAAAATGTGAGCATGTTACAAATAGCTATCCAAGCACATGGGCTGCATAGTCAACCAAATGATTATTGATGATTCCACCTATTCCGATCCCGGTTATGCGGAAATCCTTTGTATTAACATAAATAAATAAACAAGCCTGTATTTGGGGCATTTTTTTTTTTTTACTTTTAAAGAACAATGTAAGGATTATGTGCAAATTTTAATTGTTATTTTTCATGACTGTTAACGGTTCAGCAGACACTGTTTATGAACTCGTATGGAATAAGTTATTTGTTATGTTATTTTCCATTTGAAAATGCCAGTGCCTGTTTGTCTTTAAATATACATTGCTTCTTGTGGCTGAAAAAACTACAAAGAAATAACAATCATAGACTGCTGTGGCACAGATCTTGCCAAATTTGTCCTTAGGGTGCCAAAATCCTTTCCCTGTGGCCTTTCATACCTAAGAGTGGTAGCGTGAGGGAGACCATTTCAAGAAACCAGATGAGATCTAGTTATCAACAGCATCCTCCTATTTTGCCTGCCTTTGTCAGCTCTCACCACGAGCAGTCGGGCGGGACCTCAAGCGGTAACAAATTGTTAATCGATAGCTATTGTAGCAGCACAAGCCTGCTCTGCCCTCCAATCCATATATTTTGTCCAGACTATTCTTTCACCACAATCTACAAGATGCGATCAAGCAGAGTCAGAATAAGTTGAAGTCTAAGGGGAATACCTCATGACAAAACTTGACACTAGATTCATTTGTTATGAGATAACCTTTTTAAAAGCAGCATATAGAAAAAAATAATCTCACATCATAAACGGTCAAGACACTAGCCAGTGTTGCCAATATAGCAACTCTTGTTACTACCATAGAGACTATTTAAAAATAATAATAATAATTTACTCTCATTGACAACTTAAATCTCATCATATTCGCCTTATCAATTTCATGGATGGGTATTTCCCATTGCGGTACTATTAAATTCTATTTTAATTCTATTTTATTCCTCCATAAGTACAACCCCAATTCCAATGAAGTTGAGACATTGTATTAAACAAATAAAAACAGCATACAAGGATTTGCAAATCATGTTCAACCTATATTTAATTGAATACACTATAAAGACAAGATATTTAATTTTCAAACTGATCAACTTTATTGTTTTTAACAAATAATCATGAACTTAGAATTTTATGGTTGCAACACGTTCCAAAAAAGCTTGGACAGGTGGCAAAAAAGACTGAGAAAGTTGAGGAATGCTCCTCAAACACCTGTTTGGAAAATCCCACAGGTGAACAGGCTAATTGGAAACAGGTGGGTGCCATGATTGGGTATAAAAGGAGCTTCCCTGAATTGCTCAGTCATTCACAAGCAAAGATGGGGCGAGGTTCACTTCTTTGTAAACAAGTGCGTGAGAAAATCGTCGAACAGTTTAAGGACAATGGTCCTCAACGTACAATTGAAAGGAATTCAGGGATTTCATCATCTACAGTCCATATCATCATCAAAAGGTTCAGAGAATCTGGAGAAATCACTACATGTAAGCGGCAAGGCCGAAAACCAACAATGAATGCCATGACATGGGCTCAGGAACACTTCAGAAAACCAATGTCAGTAAATACAGTTCGGCGCTAGATCCGTAAGTGCAACTTAAAACTCTACTATGCAAAGCAAAAGCCATTTATCAACAACACCAAGAAACGCCGCCAGCTTCTCTGGGCCCGAGCTCATCTAAGATGGTCCGACGAGTCCACATTTCAAATTGTGGACGTCGTGTCCTCCGGGGCAAAGAGGAAAAGAACCATCCGGACTGTTATGGACGCAAAGTTCAAAAGCCAGCATCTGTGATTGTATGGGGCTGTGTTAGTGCCAATAGCATGGGTAACTTTCACATCTGTGAAGGCACCATTAATGCTGAAAGGTACATACACGTTTTGGAGAAACATATGCTGCCATCCAACCAATGTCTTTTTCATGAACGCCCCTGCTTAATTCAGCAAGACATTGCCAAACCACATTCTGCATGTGTTACAACAGCGTGGCTTCGTAGTAAAAGAGTGCGGGTACGAGACTGGCCTGCCTGCAGTCCAGACCCGTCTCCCATTGAAAATGTGTGGCGCATTATGAAGCGTAAAATACAACAACGGAGACCCCGGACAGTTGAACAGCTGAAGCTGTACATCAAGCAAGAATGGGAAAGAATTCCACCTACAAAGCTTCAACAATTAGTGTCCTCAGTTCCCAAACGTTTATTGAATGTTGATAAAAGAAAAGGTAAGTGGTAAACATGACCCTGTCCCAGCTTTTTCAGAACGTGTTGCTGCCATAAAATTCTAAGTTCATGATTATTTTTTAAAACAATAATGTTTAACAGTTTGAACATTAAATACCTTGTCTTTGTAGTGTGTTCAATTAAATATAGGTGGAATATGATTTGCAAATCATATATACAAATATTCTTTTTTTATTTATGTTTAACACAACGTCTCAACTTCATTGGAATTGGGGTTGTAAATGGGTGGTACGGTGGACGACTGTTTAGCACATCTGCCTTACAGTTCTGAGGACCCGGTTTCAAATCCGGACTTGCCTATGTGAAGTTTGCATGTTCTCCCCGTGCCTGTGTGGGTTTTCTCCGGGTACTCCGGTTTCCTCCCACATCCCAAAAACATGCATGGTAGGTTAATTAAGGACTCTAAATTGCCCGTAGGTGTGAATGGGAGTGTGAATGTTGTTGTTGTTTTTTGTATATATCTGCCCTGCGATTGGCTGGCAACCGCCTCTCGTAAATGCAACTTTTCCAGCCAGGCCAACAATTGTGTCTGATTGGTGCAATGCTCTGAAAATAGAGTGGGCCGTATGGATTGGCTGGGTAACCTCACAAGTGGCCTGAGTGGAAGCAGAAATCAGTGTTATTTCATGAAGCAGAAGATGAATGTGAAAAGGAAGAGAGAAAAGGGCAAGCTTGAATCAAAGATGAATTGATGCAGAAACACCCGCTCATCTGATCCATCACCACTCAAGTGTACACCTCGACCACCATTGTCCTCCACTGGTACACTTGGTGTGCTATTGAGATGAGCACACAAGTCAAACTGCTGTTTGACTCCAACCTGTGTGTTTTATGGAGTGCTCCTGTGTGCGCTGAGAGTATGGTCAATGAGATGATCTTGTCTCATTCATTCTTCAGACTTTGGAATGCCAAGGAGAGGTATAGAGAAGCAGAAACATACCAATAACAAGCAGACCAGCCTAAAAATTATTTAATCTGCAGATTCAGCCTACCACCCCTCTCACTTGGCTGAAAGCACTGGAGGGAAACAAACTTCATTTCAAAATCAATGTCCCACTAAATTGAAACAGCTTGTCACTCTGCTTTCACGGCTGCATTGGTTAAGCAGCAAGGGCAGCGATTTATGTGTGTATTACCTTCATTAGTCATTCTTTTCTGCACATGAATGGAACATAACTGCCTGTGAAGAGCATTTCAATTGCTGGCTGATGAGATGAAACACGTATGCAAGATGTCTTTCACATTACTGGTTAAAAGTACCGTAATACAAACTTTTTTCATGAGGAAATCTTGAAAATGAACTTTTCCTGGTTTACACTGTAGCCAGAATACAATCTTAAGTGACTGTCATTTTTGACCTGACCTTTAAATGAGCCCTGGGACCGACCTTCAGGCCAGGTCCGTAATACTGAAAATACTGTAAACTCAGTTGGGATGTTGCCAAGAACTGCCACTGTTTTATTTATCAAGCCCTGAAAATAAGTAATGAGAATAACAACATTCCATGCTACACAATAGTTGACATTTTGATTTGGCTTTGTATTATGAAAGTTGTTTACTAATATCATTCCATCAAACACACACTGGCTTTTCCTGAAAATGCTTAATGTCAAAGAGTCCAGGTCGTTAACCAAATTGCTCCTGGAGAAATAAATGTCACTATGATTTATAGACATGGCCTGTACTGTAAAGTAAGTCCACTAGATGCACTCCTGCCAGGTACACTGTTTTATAATTAAATATACAGTACCAAATAGATGCTTATTTTACTGTTACTGTTGACTGTCTATAAAATAAACTATTAATGGATTACTGCAGATTAGACTTTACGCCGATTTTATCGGGCTGATCGGTATCGGCCGATATTTAGCATTTTATGCTGATCGGCTGATCGGCTTTAATGTCATAATTCGCCGATCCGATCAATGAAGACATTGACTCCGCGTCGCCGCGTGCACAGTATATTGGTATCCAAAAGCTATTTTATTTGTAGCCTTGTCGCATGTCTTTTGACGTAGTACTGTACTGTTAATACGATACGGCTCACAAGCAGGCAATAAAATGTTATGTAGCCTAGCAAGCTACTGCTAACACGCACTGTTGTACGTAAACATGCCGCCGTTCTGTCGAATCATGCTCTAAAGTTTCGGTGTGGGTGAAGTAATTTAATTTACAGTAAGTTAGCACCTTTTCTTTCTGTCATCTTGTAATGTTGGTTTGACCTGACTGATTAGAATATACGATCTGACTAGAGCAGTGATTTCCAACCTTTATGGAGCCAAGGAACATATTTTACAATTGAAAAATCTCACGGAACACCAACAAACAAAAATGTCACAGAGTGGACACATTAATTACTGTATTTACTTCCTGCCATCTAATAGAAGACCATTCATTTCCTCTGTCTGTCACTATGCCTCACTGAAATAGAGGAACAAAGATACATTATTTATTGTAAATATATTTTTTGGAGCAATTAAGTACACAAGTACATACAGTCAATGAACAGGTCATTTAAATAGACACATTCCTCCATCTTGTGATCGGATCGGTGATCAGTTTTTTAAACTCGCTGATCAGTGATCGGCCCCAAAAATCCTGATCGTGTAAAGCCTACTGCAGATGCAAATGTTGAAGCCGAATTGTACATATATATATGTATATGTATATATGTATATATAATATGAGGCTTCAAAATCGTGAAAAATCAAAAATTGATTTGTTCTCTCCACTGTCAAACAGTGTGGGCATGTACGCTGAATGCGGTGAAACCAAGCCCCACTCCATCAACTGTCAATCAAATACCACTTCTACGACATGGAAAAATGAATGCAACTTCACCTAGCATCATTCTTATGCCTACACCTAACTACACTACAGAGCAATGAAAATATATTCACTCCGGTGGCTGGAATATATTGCACCGGTTCAGCGCAGGACTTTTCCATGCCGTGACAACGAGGCACTCTAAAGCAGCCACACCAGAGCAAAGACGCAGTCCGCATCTGGCTGTCACAGTCGAATTGTACTGTCACAGTCGACTTTTTGCATCTGGCTGTCACAGCCGAATTGTACTGTCACAGTCGACTTTTTGTTCACCCTTGCTTTTCCGTTTTCTCTCAGTGATCTGCACGCACTCACCGGTGACAACGAGGGGCTCTATCGCGGCCATGCCTGCCCTGCCCGAAGCCCCTAGGCTTAATATTATAATATTATTATTATTATTATTATTATGTGAAGCTCTGGTTTTATAGTATCTGTGTTAAGTTCAATAAAAAATAAAATAAAATGAACATGTACACAGACGGTCATTATCTATCAGGTTCTTTTATTCTGCTTCCAACTTCCTGTCCTGAGAAGACTCAGACCCCTCAGTGCTCTAATGAGGTACAAGTCTGACCTCATTTGATGCTACAATTACAGTTATATCTATAGGTGATTGGGTTGTTTCCTTTGCTGCGCTATTAAGGACACTGTGCTCTTAGGCCAGACACCTTATATACACCAATAATATAAGATGGCGACAGGGCGCTCGAGTCCACTCCATGTTATTACAGCTGGCTTGAACCACTGCTCATCTTTAATAGAAAACTGAATTTTGGCCTGAGATTATGAACTATATAGACACCCTAAAATGAGATTGCTATTATTATATTATTATTGAAGAATTCAAGGCTTCCGCAACATGTACGTTTGTTCAGATTTGGAATTTGATGTTAATTGGGCCAAAAAAGCAGTCATCCCTTCATGACTGATTTTTAAAGACACTCCATTAATATCTGTTTGGCAACTCTTGCATTAAAAATAAATGAAGGGTGATGGTCATTGCTGCTTATGGGATCAAGAGAAAGTGTATTGCAGATGAATTAATTCAATAGGTTTAAACCATGAAACTGATGTGGGTCAAGTATCTCATGTAATTAACTAAAAGCTGCTCATTTTGGCACATGGACTGCAACTAATTAGTCTGTCTCCGCTGCTGCTGCTGAAACTGTAATGACACGAATGAGTGAAAAGAACACAATAGCAAAAATTGTTGACCTTCCATTAAAGAACACACAGTGGTCTCCGAAACAATTTTAAAGTGACAGAAGTAATAAAATAATTACAGAATGAAAATTTAAAATTGCTTTTAAATTGTGGCTAAAGAGAATCAAAAACAAATGAAGTTGGCTTGGACAAGTTTACAGTAACCCTACAAAAAAGGTTGACCATCGGGACCGGTCAAACTAAGGTGTGTCCTGTAATTAGCATTACGTCTTCATTAGCATTGATTGATAAAACTCAGTATTTATTCAGCCTCAACTAGAGTACTCGTCAAGAGCGTGAAGTCACTTTTTTTTCTTCGAGGGCTGCATATAGAAAAATCCAAAGATGCAAGGGCCACTTCGAAATTCCCTCCATTTTCTCTTCCGCTTATCCTCATTAGGATAGCGGGTGTGCTCTACATCTCAACATTCCATCTGACTTTGGGCAAGCGGGGGGTTACAAACCTGGACTGGTCGCCAGACAATCACAGGGCACATACAGACAAAAAAACATTCACATTTATACTCAAGCACAATTTAGAGTCTTGAATTAATTTAACATGCATGATTTTGAAATGTGTGAGGAAACCGGAGTACCCGGAAAAAACGCATGCAAGCACAGAGAGAACATGCAAAGTCCACACAGGGGAGACCGGAGCCCAAGTATGAATCCACAAATTCTGAACTGCAAGGCGGATGTGCTACTTTGAAATACTGCAACTTAGACTGTTTAAACATTCTAAAACCAATCCATCAAGCAACAATATATGAATCACATATATAGTTATTTTGAAAAACTGCCACATCATAGCTTTCTGTTAACAGTGATAAGGCAAATAGTTAAGGTTTTTTTTAGCATTATGGGGAGACCCGCAGCCCTGTATCCCACAAGAATAGATCCGCCCCTGCACTGAGCAGAAGTCAAATCACATCTCCACCTTCAGAACCAAACAAGAGCTGCCAATTTTTTAAATATGAGGATCATGATTTTGATATGTTCACAAATCACTTAGACCTTGACACAGAGCAGAAAGTGAATTTGCAATTCTCGCTATTTGTTTCTGGAACAGCATTATCTGCATTTACCTAGGCTTTATGAATAAACAAAGGCTTTTATTATTTTAGTTGTATTGTAAACAATTTATTTGAATCTTTGGATAGCTAGTAAAGTTCTATAAAAAAAATTTTTTTAAAAGTATTATCATCAGACATCAGACCTGGAAAACTGCTTAAGAGAGGTCAGCAGCAGTTGTCATTATGCACTTAAATGACTCCGACACACGGAAATACAGAATGTTTTGTCAGGTGATATCGCATGACCCCTTCTTGTGACTTGCTCCAAGTCAGCCTTCAGATAATTCAGAAGCTCCAAAATTGCATTGTGAAGTAAATGATATGTTGCACTGATTTTTGCTTCTGCTTGTGAGTTAAAACAAACAAAAAGTCTGTCAGTAGCTTCTCATTTTACCAGTGCAACACTGGTCTCCACTTTGCAGGCTGGTTTGCACATGCCTTTCAGACATGGTATTTAAAGATGCAAAATCAGCCATCAAAATATGTCTCCGGTTTTATAAATCACATTGCACTTGCTAAATGAATCTATTTGTTTATATTCCGCCCAGAACGCACAAAATGTGCTGCATTTCTGTGTTGGCAGATGCCCAGTTAGTAGATCAGTTTCCATGTCTGTTTCATGCTAGACACTAGCATGCTCACTTTTACAGACATTGTTGACCTATTAAATAAGCAATGCAGCTAATCTACATCGGACCTGACCTTGGTCTGAGAGGGAACCCTAAATTTCTAACAAAATGAGGTCATCTACAGCAGCTTCAACTGCATGAAAGTTACCTCCAATTTGATTTGATTATATTTGGAGCAATAAACTGAACCTGCTTAGGTCACCACCAATCACTCAGCTTAATGAAGGATGGAAAGAAGGCATGACTATGTGTCCATGCAGAGTTCTTAGAGGTTTCTTTGGTGTGCAGCCATCATATTAAACAGCCATTCCAATCATCAATCATCGTGACCAGGCTGGAAAGCGATCACAGATTTAGTTTACCTCTGTGACTTTGCACAGTCTGCAAGAGAAATTGTTTATACCTGCAGGGTGCAGGATAATGGAGGTTAGTGTTTGAGGCTGCAAATAAAGCTTTAGCAGCACCACAGTATTGGTCCAAGAGCCATACAACTTATTCAGGAATTTAAGGAATGCATATACAAGTACTTTTTCAGGATTCAATATGGAAAAAATATATTTAAACCAAATGTAACAAAATGCAATGTACATTTTTATATTTAATTGTTGCTGCATAAGGCACTAAACACACTCGGGCTGGAATTAACGAGGTTATAAGATCCAATTCTTATCTCCTGGCTATAAAAAAAATATTTTAGACTGTCTATGAAAGAAAGTCAGGGACAATGTGCAGCTATAACATGGAATTAACAATAACTATTACAGTCAGCAATTGTTTTTCCAATTGTATGGTGTATACATGTACCTGTAATGTATCCTGTTTTTGGGTGGGCCCATGCGTGTAAGCGTACTTTATCGGTTTATCAGAATCAAAATCATCTTTATTTGCCAAGTATGTCCAAAAAACACACAAGGAATTTGTCTCCGGTAGTTGGAGCCACTCTAGTACGACAACAGACAGTCAATTGACAGAGAACACTTTTGAGACATAAAGACATTGACAAAAAAAAAAAAAAAAAAAAAAAAAAAAAACAGTCACTGAGCAGTAAAGGGTTGCTAGTTATCTGGTAATGCCGGTAAATTTTTTTTTTTTTTGACAATTGTGCAAAAAAATGCAGAGTCCTCTAGCAGTTCGAATGACTAATATTGCAATAGTCCAGTGCAATGACCATTGTGCAAAGGGCGCCGAGACTTCAAGGAGTGTATGCGGTTTAAAGTGACGAGTAGTGCGATCATCTGGGACAATGTTGATTGTGCAAATGTTGCAGATACTCCTCAATCAGTGTGCAAATGGAGCAGATGCTACTCTGGCATGAGTGGCCAGTATTGGTCAACAACAGATATGCAAATAGTGCAGCGTGGCGAGACAACTACAGTGAGTGCACGAGTAATGTATAATTGGCCCCACAGAAATGTGATAACGAACTCAAGTCAAAAAATTGCCAGCATGTTGTAATGTAATTATTGCTATGTTGTCAGACTGGCATTGACAAGGTATATCCGTTCTGTTCATGTACAGTGCAGTCATTTTGGCAGATATCAGATTCATTTTTTTGTTTTAAATCCACACTGGAAAAAACGCTTGATTAGTATTGAAGGCGATTTGAGTCAATGACACTGCTATTATTATTATTTTTTAGCTGATGTGTAAAATGAATAAAGAATCTCGGTAACAGCTAGATCACCAAAAGTATTATCCGTGTCACGGTAAAAACGCTGCTGAACAATCCAAAATTCTCAAAAAAATAAAATAGTGTAGGGGGTAGACAGTGTGCCATTGTGGGGATGAGCTTAGGAGGTTTTCTACTTCCTTTTTACAATTCTTCCTCTTTTTGACTTTATGTTATGACTCAACAAAAGACATGAGTATTTGTGAAGGCTTATTGTGAGATACTGTATATTTGTCCAGATAAACACAGACTGCTTGTTTAAAGTCTTTGTTTACACAATGGCTACATGTCCTGGTTGGGATCATGCAGTCACAGAAGCTAAAGGGAGAAACCCATAACTAATGACACTTTAGGTTAGTAATTAGTCAGCTGAGGAACTTCATCAAGTCTTACATAGAGTAACATTTTAGTGTGCTGATGGAAATAACCGCACTCAACCAGACAGAAGACTGGACATCATACTAACCTTATAATTATGTATGAATGTTTTCTTTTAGCTTTGTGTACCAAACATCTTAAATAGGGGACAAGCGATAAATAGCCATCATGACTCCTTTTTTAAATCATACTAAGCAGTGCATTGTCTGGTCATATCGTCATCAGTTTGTTGATACAGCATCTCATTCCCTTGGGTTTTACATACTGGCAGCTTGTCTGCTGCAGTCAGTCAAATAGCACATGGCAGTGAGGCTCTGGTCACCTGAGTCCTTATTTGAACAATGATATAAACATGATGAAAATATGCGATTGGCTGGCAACCAGTTCAGGGTGTACCCCGACTCCTGCCCGATGATAGCTGGGATAGGCTCCAGCACTCCCGCGACCCTTGTGAGGATAAGCGGCTCAGAAAATGGATGGATGGATGGATGGATGATGAAAATATTCCGATATTGTGTTCAATGGTAGTCAGTTTGAACTGAAGTGATAACGCAGAGCAGCAGTTGGGTCAATGAAAGAGTCAAATCAATTGACTTGATGAAGGACGATGTGGGTTTACGGGTTGAAAGAATCCATTAACATGACATCGTACACAAAAAATCTTGTAGATTTTCCCAGGAGATTAGTATGGGAGACCAAAACCCTGTTTTCTTACATTTTCCCTTCCTATGAAAGTAATCTGTCAAGTGCCGAACTGCTTTTGCCCATTGCCGCATCGGCCATGTTGCTAAATACCAGGGGATTCTTCCAAGTGATCGCCTGGAGCACCAACAGTCATCGGAACATCTGTCAACCCAGGTGTTCTGTGGGCACCCATTGGATAGAGACCACCCATGAAATACAAATTGCATCATTTTCTGGAAAAATTGCTTGTAGTGTCTAAGTTGACATTTGCCAATGATACATTTTGGTCTGCTTGAACGATTGTTTTCCACATTCAAATGTTTGCCACAGTCGTGCAATCTGTACCAAAAGATTTTAGGGACTTGGTACCAGAGGAGTCAAGTATTTGTCTAAGGTCATTGGTAAATGGCCAGACTTTGCAGCTATTCAGCAAGACCAGGGCTCCACAGAATTGGATATACTGTAAATACTTGCAACACCAAGTGGCCAGACGTCATTTGACTTCATCAGGAGTCACTTCTTTTCGACAAAATGTAATGGTGAATTTGCTATAAAAGCAATTCAAAGTACAGTAGCTTGAATAAAAGTCTGGGGGAAAAACTAGAACCCCATTTGAACAGGATTCTGGGTAGGACTGAATTATCAAACCCATATCCATATTTTGTTAGGGTCAGGATCACATATCATGGTTTAAATAACTAATTTTGAGATTTAATCCAATCCGGACCAATCTGATCGAGATTAAATGTTTTGAAATACTGGGCCCACTTACTGCCAACGTAATTGATCTGTCTTCCATTTCCATGCTCATAAAACCCATGAATACAGGGAAAGGAGCAGAATCCAAAAAGTCAATGAATGCTTAGATTTTGGTCAAGGAAACATTCAGAACAAGAGCCTCCGATTCTCAAACAGGTTGACAGATTCCTCAGTGCAACACCCATTGTCTTTGCTTAATATATCCATTCCAATTTATTCTGTCTACAAATTGAGCTGTTTAGTTTATTCGACAATATCTGAAATCTTGCTTGAAATAACTTCCCATTTATAGTATTCCCAAATACAAATTCAATGATATACGAGATGTAGCAATCTCTCTCTTAATTGAACCAATAGGAGGATTAATTTTCCTGATTAATGAGGGATGTAAAGGTCTGCAGCAACAAATTCAAGAGGCATAATCTTGGCGCGTGGATGCACTGCTCCTCAGCTAAGCCTTTGGTAATGCTACAACAATTTCCAGTGATTCATTTCACAAGGATGTGTGATCTATGGTAGCCATACTTTGTCAGAGAAACAGGATTAACACTGTTTAATCACTGCTGTGGTTTTGTTTTTGTCAAGGTTTCTGGACAGTAGCTATTTTGGTAAGACAAGCAAAACAAACCTTAGAGAAATAAGGAGAATTAAATGGAAAGGGAAGAGAGCAATTTTGCATTTTTGAGGGGCAACAGCACACATTAGAAGCCATTTGCCACAAAGGAGGGCATTCTGAAGGGCGGAAGATAATAACCAGACACCACTGTCATATATATTTTATGACTATTCTGTGTGTGGTGCTCTGACCTTGACGCGCCACTAGCATTTTTTATGAGATAAAATAAATAAATCAATAAAAAAAAGAAAGAAACATTTCTGTGGAACATGTACCTGTAGTTTTATATTTTACATAATACGAAAGCTGCAAGCATTGATCCAGCTCACCGAATGGTATCATTTTATTAATCTCCTGTTTTGGGGTGTTTCGTTCATTTTCAACAATCAGAACTCAATTGTGAGCTAGTGCACTGACCAGGAATCGAACCCATGCCATCTGTGTGGAAAAAGTGGCAAAAACAAGCTTTTCATGAAAAGAAACGAGTCAAGCAGAACAGTGACTTTGACGCGAAAACATTTTGCTTTTCTGACACCTCAAATTATAAAACAACAAGCCTTTTGACAGCCAAATAACACAATATCACACACATAATTACAGATATATACAACTACAGTATAAAATTTGCCATGAGTGACACCGACTCATCGCTTTTTTACAGGCCTTTCATCATTCACTCAATGGAGTGCATCATCTTTTCTCAGAATCGCGACACACACTACCTATCGTGACACATACTCTATTTATAACATACATATGTATACTATGCTCGAGTGTGAGGTGCCTGAACTGGTCCGACTTCCAACGTGCTGGCATTTATTTCCCTCATAATCGACGGGAAACGCCATAATTAACACCTTAATCTTTAGCTTCTTCTCAAAAAGCTGTACTGATCTTAAATCCAAAGCGAGGCAACATCGCCATCTCCAGGGATCTGTTTGTCATTGTAGTGAATTACAAATTTTATATTCACAGACAAGCTAAGTCAGACCCTTCTCCATCCCTACATGTTGAAAAACATACTTGATGGCAGTGAACGGTTTTATTCCAGTTTACAAATATAAATGTCCATGGTAGTGAATGAGTTAATCGTGTCTGGATTGCACTACATACAGCAGAGTCAAAGTTTCCTGCTCAAATGAAGTAGAACATGATGTCAGATGTGGGGTGATCTACCTTCATCCACGCAAACCTCCAGTATGCATAACACTTGGTTACAAAAATGTTTTGTGTTGTAAGTTTTCTGTTTTTTCAACTAATTTACAATTTTGTATCGTTTAATCCGAAAATGGCATCCATTTCTCTTGTTCAGGTCGTGGTTTTATGTCAAGTTGTTAACAGGTTATTACCGTAATTTCTAGTGTATAATTTGCATTTCCCCCCCCCCAAAAAAAACAAATTGGCAAAAGTCAATAGGGTGCATTATACGTAGGTATAGGGGCAAATCGGAAAAAAAAAAACTTTTAAATTTTATAAATATATGCCACCATCTAGTGGTTATGAAAAAACTGTACACTTTCATTCCAAAATGCCACCCCCACCTAGCAGTTATATAAAAAAAGTGTAGCCTAAAATTTCATTTCAATATTACAGGGGTACATATGACTGCATCTATATGTACAGTTGTGCTCATAAATTCGTAGAATTTGTGAAATATAGTTTTGTTTTTTTTGTTTTTTAAATAAGACTGATGTCTGAACAACCACCATCATTAATTTCTTTATGGTTATGTTTTGTTTAATGATAATGCTTTTTCTGAAATGCTTGACCATTTAATTTGAATCCCATTAAAATAAAATTAAATGTGTTTCGCTGGGTCCTTCATGTTTTCTTTAAAGAATTGTACACATCTTACAAATTCTGCCTGGGTAATCAAACATATGAGCACAACTGTGCATTTTCTCATTTACGAAATAAAAGTAGGGCTGTAAATTTCAAAATAAGAGCATTAAAAAAAAAAAAAAAAAAAAAGGATTACATGTTCAAATAAAGTGCTTAACATCAGAATAATTCTTTGGGAAAAAAAATACAGATAAAACAATTTTTTGATCATATGGGTAGAAGCATAATCATGTATTGTAATAATGCATTATACATAGGTAGAAGCGTTTTTCAGAATTTTGAGGTCAAATTTAGGGGTGCGTATTATACATGGGTGCGCATTATACACGAGAAATTACGGTAATCAAATGTTACAAACTTTGCTTTCTGTAAATTGAATAATAGACTGATAAAAGTAAGTACCTGTAAATTGAATGTTAGGACGACATTGTTCAAAATTCAGGACATGAACCTTCGTTTAATTTAACCTTGAAAGCAAAAATACCTGTACGTGTAAATAAAACATGTAGCCATACCAGCGCACCATCCCCACTATACACAGTGTTGACAGTGCACTGCTTCCCCCACCTGTGACACCGGATGGTGGACAAGAATTACCTCGAACCCCCGGATGTCGTTCTCCATGGCATCACCAAACTCCTCCCACGCCCGGGTTTTTGCCTCAGTGACCACCAAAGCTGCTGGTACCCATAAGCTGCCTCCAGAGTCCCAAAGACCAAAAAGGTCCGATAGTACTCCTTCTTCAGCTTGACGGCATCCTTACCGCTGTTGTCCACCAACGGGTTCAGGGATTGGCGTCACGATAGGCACGACAACCTTACGGCCACAGCTCAGGTTGGCACGGAACATGGTTCCGGGACATGGACGCAGTTCTGTCGGAGGTGGGAGTTGAAGCTCTTTCTGACAGGGGACTCTGCCAGATGTTCCCAATAAACCCTCACAATATGTTTGGGTCTGCCAGCTCAGACCGGCATCTTCCCCCACCATCGGAGCCAATTCACCACCAGGTGGTGATGATTTGACAGCTCTGCACTTCTTCACCAGTGTCCAAGACATGCGGCCGCAAGTCCGATGACCCCACCACAATGTCGATCATTGAACTGCGGCTTAAAGTGTCCTGGTGCCAAGTGCACATGTGGACACCCTTATGTCTGAACATGGTGTTCGTTCTGGACAATCCATGACGAGCACAGAAGTCCAATAACAGAACACCACTTGGGTGCCTGTTCTGCAACTCCACTTGAGCAGCAAGCATTTTTGGATGTGAGATAACAATACAGTAGGTTTGTGGCTGTGCGTTCATTATCTTAAACTAGACTAATTAAACTAAAACGATGAAAAGACACCACAATAGAGAACAAACATTACCTTAAGAAACATTTTCACAAACTTTGCCACTCGCAATAATTTGTTTTCACACCTACAGTACTTGACTCAAATTGTATCCACTTGCAGATATGATATGACAGTGTAAGTACACTGGCCATAATATACAACTACAGTGTCTGCGACTATAACGTGACCTAACATACTTAGGGTGCTTGTTAAGCACTGTGTGACGGGACAAGCCGAAAAGAAGATTGTAATGCCTTCAAAAGTGGTCAAGGAGGGAGTCGCCAATGCACTTTCAGTCGCTTTACTGAAATCACGGCAACAAAAGAACATCACAAATTTACGAACTGCTGTCAGCTACACCTCATGCCAACAGTGCCATAATCCCAGACTGACCTTTCCTTCTGCTTATGTCACAATACACCCCCCCGCCCACCCTCTTAAATGCGTGCAGGCATAATTACAGATACTGTATCAAATGCAACTAAACTGGGACGGCTGGCAGTGAATGAGTTAAATAAACAGTTCCCGAGGCAGAGAACATTGCTCAAGCATGTTTTGTATTCCACGTACTCGAGTATTCGTTGCAGTTCAGATATTAAGTTGAGTTAAATTGAGTTTAAAACAATTCAGTGCAATAAATTTAATCAATCAAAACCTCAGTTGTTGGTCCTTTAACTCGGTGTGAATACTTGTTTTAGTGTTATGATTTGTGAAAAAAAACATTTTATTACCACTCCAATAGATGTTGGGGCATAATTGTATTACTTTACTTGCAACTTGCAAAAACCAAGTAATTACTTGACAAGACTAGCTTGAAATTTAGTGGCGACAAGACTTCACTTTCTTGATATTTTTTCCCCACAGTGACTTGGGACTGGCTTGAGACTTGAAGGTTACGATTTTATACTTGCTTGTGGCTTGCATATACTGTATGTGACTTACTTCCACCTCTGTAATCTAATCTCAATACACAACAAACATCCTACGACTGGCACATTCATCAATTGTATTTCACATTAAAACAGATATTGCAACATTACTTACATTCACAATATTTTCAGAACGTTCATCTTTAAATCTTCAATGGATATTTTTTGCAAACCAAATCATCCTTTTATCGGAAGCCATTGAATTGATGAAGCCAAATGAGAAACCGTGTGGACATTATTGGCACAGAAAGAGCAATGTAAGGGCTAACACTTTGGAAGGCCTTTTTCATTACACACCTCATCACAAGCGGTTATGTGTGTGAAGTAATAAAAGTCTCCAGACTGCATATTAAGGCAAGATAATAATTGACTGTAAAACATACTTTCTGGATGTCTATCAAATGCAAGACACGAGAAAGAAATGGCAAGCAGCACTGAATGTCTTTACCAAAGAGAGTAGAGGGCACACTCATTCCACCACAGATGTTGGAAAACGTTGTGTTTGCTTGGTATTTATAAAGTGAGCTTTATGTTCACTAAAATCCTGTGGTACTCATTTATTAGAGGACAACCAAATCATTGCAGTGAAAGCAAAAATTCTAATCCCTGCTCTATGACTGGGCTGCTGCTTTTATCAATGTTTTTGAGTAATAACATACTGATGAAAAGCATGCTATAGCTTTCATTAAAATGTTACTGTTACATTCTGTCTGACTCGTGACAGTAGCAGTAAATTGAGTCCAGTCCAAACTTATAAAAGTAGTGAATGGGGTTTTTAATTACAGCTTTGCATATTCTTAGGCCCGCCGCACAACAAACGACTCAGCTGAACGTTACTGAAAAAAATTACAGTTGGCGACTCTTTGCCACACACCAAGCAGTTTGAGAACTGCATATCTACCGGCGCGCTACCACTGAGAAACTGTGACCCTGTATCGCATTTTGAGGCTCCATACACAATACACTGTATTGTAGTTATTTATTTGGATTGAACCAAAAAACATGGCACGATTGTCAAGGAAGAAACGGATTGGCGAAACGAGAGGAAATGGGCAACAACAAAGGAGAGAATTGGATATTTTGAGAGGCTGTCAGCAATGATCGTTTGCCACATTTATTTGCTTTCTAGCCACAGGAACATATGAAATTATAAATATAGATACAGTAGGTTTTATTTTGTCATCCTGAGTTTTGCTGACGCTTAAAACCTGGAACATATTTAGTTTTGTGAAACCTTCTGCATTTTTGATTGGCTGTTACATCTGTAACATTGCAACATTGTTCACATTGTTCAACACCAGTTCGAATTTTGAAATCCAGGGTGAACAGTCAGTTGCCGAACCCCACAAACTGCTCGCTCAGCGTGTAGCGGGTCTTCGGGTGACTAGCGAGTTGCTACTTCTGATCTGATGGACACCAATTGCGCATTTGGGTACCTCTGTATCCTATCTCGTTTAGTTCTCTACATCCAAACAGTCACTGGGATGGAGTTAACTTTATTTTACTGCATTAGATTTTGGATTGACACCATGTGAATGTCTTTCCTTAATTGTAGAAGCTAATGTGTATGCAAGGGTTGGTGTCCATGATCAAGGCCAGGGTAACTGGGATTAGCTTTAACTTCCATTCATCAAAGAATAACGACCCTCTAACTTAATTCAGGGCAGTGATAATGCAAGGGTAGGATCAAGCAAGGTAATCCTATAAAGCATGAGGGAAGACTTCTTGTAATCCTGCTTGCACTTAGCAGTGCCTTAACTTTTTGGGTACTGAACACAGAGTTTTCAGGTTGCACTCACAGACTATAAAATGTGTTTTTGCTATAATGGTTGCTTGACTTACGAGTGCCCCAACTTAATAGTGTTTCTAGTCGAATGTTTTGCTTTGTGTTGCGAGCCCGAATTTGAGTTGAGAGCAACCTTCGAAATATGCTACTGCTAGAGTCAAGTGAAAAACATGTAACAAGTATATCAGAATCATCTTTATTTGCCAACGATGTCAAACGTACACAAGGAATTTGTCTCCGGTAGTTGGAGCCGGTCTAGTATGACAACAGACAGCCATTTGACAGAAAATACTTTTGCGACATAAAAACATTCAAACACACTACGGAGAGTCACTGAGCAATGAAACGTTAACAGTAATGTAGTAATGTCGATACATTTTATTTATTTATTTTACCATTGTGCAAATGATGCAGTCCTCTCGCAATTTAGAGCAGTTTTAAATGACTAATAGAGCAGTAGTCTGGTACAGTGACCATTGTGCAAATGGTGCAGAGCATTCAAGAAATGTAAGCAGTTTAGAGTGACTTGAGTGACTATATTTCTCAAGCACATGAGTAGCCAGTATTGGTCAACAACATATGCAAATAGTGCAGCGTGGCGAGACTACTACAGTGAGTGAACGAACAGTGCACAACTGGCCCGACAGAGATGTGACAACAATCTCAAGACAAAATTGGGGGGCAAGGAACGGAGCCTCCTTTCCTATCGGACATCCCTTCATACCTCCGACGCACTCTTGCTCCACTGCCTCGGCGTAAAAGGAACCGACACTGAGGAAAGCGTGATGGCTGCCTTGTGAGACTGAGGGCCGTGTTGGCACGTCCTGATCGAGGTGGTTTTGGAGCTGGTCCTCGCCTGTGTGCCAGTCAACGTTCCCTGGACCCTGTTCCTGCCCATTTGGTTACATTGGCGGGCTCCAACGTGGCCTTACACCCCCGGGGCCCCTGCTCTCCATGTCTCCGCTGGCGCGGAGTGAATCCAGGAGTATCTGCGCCCTCTGTGTCGGGCTTCCTTTTCAGCTGTTCCTGCTATGTTTGGCCTGGTCAACGCCAGATCACTTGGGAATAAAACATTTATCCTTCAGGACCTCTCGGGAACTGGACTTCCTCTTTATCGCCGAGACCTAGCTGAGTGCTGGCGAGTCCTGTGTCTTTACGGAACTTTTACCTGACAAGTGCTGCTATTTCAATTCTCCCCGGACATCTGGCCGAGGTGGAGGAATTGCAACTGTTTTTAAGAGTGATTTTAAATGGAAACAGATATCACTGTCATCTCCTGCCAGCTTTGAACTGAGTCTGTTTGAACTGGGACATTCACACACGGTGTTGTGTGCGGTGGTTTTTCAGCCTTCTAAATATAACAAAGACTTTTTAAAGGACTTCTCTATGTTCTTGGTGGATATTATGCCTAAATATGACCGGGTTCTTATTGTTGGTGATTGTAATATCCACGTGTTGCCCCAAGAACCCTTTAGCGAGTGACTTTCGAAGCATCATCGACTATTTTAATCTTGTCCAGTCTGTTATTGGGCCTACACATGAACGTGGCCCAGTCTGTTATTGGGCCTACACATGAATGTGGTCACACACTTGATCATGTTTTATCCTATGGTTTGTCTGTTTTTAATCTGGAGATTTGTGATGCTTTTTTCTGTGATCATATGCCTGTACTATTTGAAGCTGATGTTTGCTGTCAAACAGTCAAACCTCGCGCTACCGCTCGCAGATGTCGAGTTAGTAAATCTTCCACAGCTGCTTACTTAACTGCCTTCAGTCAAAAATGTGTCATACCTGTAAGTGTGTATAATGATACTGAGGCTCTGAACTCTTGGTTCCTCGACACCTGTCACACTGGACATTGAGGCTCCATTAAAAACTAAAACAGAGGCTGCGCCCTGGGTGAATGAAACAACCCATGCTTCCAGACAGGCCTGTCAAAGAGCTGAAAGTGGAAAAAGGACAAATTACAAGTGTCTTTTCAAATGTTGAGAGGCGTCATTACCAATCCACTGTGAAAGACGCTAATAAAAAATATTTTTCTGATATTGTCCTGTTAAACTCCCGCAACCCTGTTTATCAACTCTGCCTTGAATGCACCACAGGCTGGAATTGAGGGTTCCCCGGCAGTGTGTGAAAACTTTCTTCACTTTTTCCTTGATAAAGTCACTTCTGCCAGAGCACTTATTTCACACCCTAGTTTTTATCCTTCAGTGTTTGTCCCCTGCTGTGCGTTTTTAGACCATTTTGAGCCTGTGATCCTGCACTTTGTGCAGCAAATTGCTCGTCATTTGATGCCCTCAGGTTCACCAAGTGATATTGTCCCTCCCAGATTTTTTAAGGAGGTTTTCCCTTCTATTGGGCCATCATTTACTGTCGTTATTAATAGTAGTCTGTCTGCAGGAATGATTCCCACTAATTTTAAACATGGCGTTCTGCAACTTGTTTAAAAAAAAAAAAAAAAAAGAAAGAAAAAGAAACTGGGCTTGATCCCACTGTTTTGGCAAATTTTAGGCCTATCTCCAAATTGCCTTTTCTTTCTAAAATCTTGGAAAGGATTGTCTATTCCCAGGTTATTAAGTTTATTCATGAACAAAATATTATTGTGCCTTTCCAATCTGGTTTTAAAACATTTCACAGCACCGAATCAGTGCTTTTCAGAGTTTTTAATGACATCTTTTTAGCTACTGAGTCTGGTCACTGTGTTGTCTTAGTACTTTTAGATCTGACTGCAGCCTTTGATACTGTGGCCCATGATATCTTGATTACTCGTTTGGAGCAGTGGGTGGGCATCAGAGGTACAGCACTTGAATGGTTCAGGTCCTACCTATCTCAGCAAACCTTTTGTGTTAGCCTTGCTGACCCTGTCTTCCACTGCTCCCCCTTCACATGGGGTGCCACAGGATTCCGTGCTTGGCCTTCTCTTATTTTCCCTGTATTTACTTCCAGTCAGCTCAAGTCTCAGGAAACATGGTATTTCTTTTCATTGCTATGCAGATGGCAGTCAGATCTATGCCCCCCTTAAAAATTCAGATTCCTACCGTGCTAAGCCATTGCTAGAGTGCTTACATGATAAGGCCTGGCTGTCTAATTTGAATAAAAAAAGACAGAGGTCATGGTCTTTGGTGACACTTCTTTGACCCCCCACCCCTCGTTGATTTGGGTCCCTTAGCACAATATCAAAAGTCCATCACTAACAACCTGGGTGTAAAGGTGGACACTGATCTTAAATTTGACACCAAAATTAAAGCCGTAGTTAGATCTAGCTTTTTCCAGTTAAGGCAGCTAGCAAAAATCAAAGCGGACCTTCAGAAAAGGTAAAATAAAAATAATGAAAGAGTAATCCACGCTTTTGTGACCATTCGGCTGGATTACTGCAATGCACTATATATGGGGGTTAGTGTGGTCCGCCGTTGCTCGTCTGCAACTGGTTCAAAATGCTGCAGCTCATCTTTTAACTGTCACAAAAAAGTATGAGCATATATCACTTAGTTTATCTTAACTCCACTGGCTGCCTGTTCATTTTAGGATTCATTTTAAAATTATTTTATTTGCTTTTAAAGCCTTGAATGGCCTTGCGCCATCGTACCTCTCTGAGCTGCTGCACCCCTACATTCCCAGCCGCTCTCTCAGGTCAGCTGACCAACTGCTCCTGACACAACCCGGAGCCAGGCTTAAACTAAGAGGTGAACGAGGGTTTACTGTGGAATGTTATGTCACTCCACATCAGACAAGCCTCATCGCTCTCATTTTAAATCCTTGCTTAAAACCCATCTTTTTACCCTGGCTTTTAACACCAGTTAGCATGTCTGATGTGATGTATATGTGTTGTGTGGGCAGTGCATTTTATTTTATGTTGTTTTAAACTACTTTTATTTAATTTTATTGTTGTATCCTTATTTTGTATTTTTTTGCTGTGTTTGTTTATTGCATTGTACAGCACTTTAGGAACCCTGTGTTTGTTTAAATTGTTCTATATAAATAAAGTGGTTTGGACTGGATTGGAAAATTGGCAGCGTGTTACAATGGAATTCTAAATTAACTGTTTAAGAAGTTAATGGCAAGAGGGAAGAAGCTGTTGGAATGTCTGCTTGTTTTAGTTTGCATTGTTCGATAGCGCCTATCTGAGTGAAGGAGCTGGAAGAGGTGGTGACATAGTTGTGGAGTGTCCAAGAGGATTTTGAATGCTCTTGTCTTAGTTGTGGCAGCGTGCAAGTCCTCAAGAGTAGGTAGGGGGGGTACCAACAATTTCTTCGGCAGTTTTGATTGTCCGCTGTAGTCGGAGTTTGTCCTTTTTTGTAGCAGCACCAAACCAGACTGTGATGGAAGAACACAGGACTGATTCGATGACCGCTGTGTAGAACTGTCTCAGCAGCTCCTGTGGCAGGCTGTGCCTCCTCAGAAGCTGCAGGTAGTACATCCTCTGCTGTGCCTTTTTGAGGATGGAGTTAACGTTGGTCTCCTACTTCAGGTCCTGAGAGACTGTAATTCCCAGGAACTTGAAGGTCTCGACAGCTGACACGGGGCAGTTGGACAGCGTAGGGGCAGCTGTGGCGAAGGATGCCTTCTGAATTCCACGATCCTCCCTACAGTCTTGAGTGTGTTCAGCTCTTGGTTGTGTCGGCCGCCCCAAATTTCCAGCCACTCCATTTCCTGTCGATATGCAGACTAGTCCCCGTCTCTGATGAGGCCGATGAATGTGGTGTTGTCTGTAAACTTCAGGAGTTTGACAGCTGGGTACGATATCCGAGTCATCTGTTTACATTGCAGTTACCAAGATGGCGCCTTCCAGTGTGTTGGCCTCGGTAACGCGCTCTCTAGTATTGTATTTGTTTTTGTGTTTTTCGTCCGTCTTTGGAGACCTTACATGACTCACTTACACAAGGGGAGACCTGCTAACCATCAAGGAGGCTACTCCGGACACCAACTTTCGCAAATCCGCTCAGTGTTTTTCCCCGAGTTACTCACCGTAGCGGCGTCCGCGGTTTTCGGCGCATGGATACGGAAGCGGCGCCACAGAGGGAAGCGTGGCGGCATTCAGGTGAAACTCCACAAGAGAGGACACAGATTGCCGTTCCCGTCGATCCACCTCGCGAATGTACGCTCCCTACCCAACAAAATGGACGAGCTTCATCTTCTGTTAAAGACCAGTAAAGACTTCGGCTGTTCCGCGGCCATGTGCTTCACGGAGACCTGGCTTTGCGACCCTGTACCCGATGGCGCCGTCATGTTTCCCGGCTTCCATATTCATCGAGCGGACCGCGACATGGAATCATCGGGGAAAACAAAGGGCGGCGGGATGTGCCTCTATACCAACGAAAAATGGTGTACGGACGTCACGGAGCTCAGCACACGCTGCAGCCCGCATTTGGAGTCGCTGTTTTTGAACTGTAAACCATTCTACTCGCCACGTGAGTTCACATCATTCATACTGGCTGGAGTCTACATTCCGCGTCAAGCTAACACGAACACCGCATTGCTAACGCTCGCCGAACAAGTCAACGAAATTGAAAAAAAACACCCGGACTCACCCCTCATTATTCTCGGGGACTTTAACAAAGCTAAATTCAACCACGAACTCCCTAAATACAAGCAGCACATCGACTGTCCTACCAGGGAAAATAATACTTTAGACCACTGCTACACTACGGTAAAAAACGCATACCGTGCTTTACCTCGTGCAGCCCTGGGCTCGTCTGATCACTGCTTAATTCACTTAATACCGACGTACAGGCAAGAACTTCAATGCGCGAAGCCTACAGTGAAAACAGTAAAAAAGTGGACCAATGAAGCCAAGATGGAACTTCAAAGCTGTTTAGACTGCACAGACTGGAGTGTCTTTGAAAATTCAGCTGGCAGCCTGAATGAATATACGGACACTGTAACATCCTATATCAGTTGTTGTGAAGATGTGTGTGTACCAACAAAATCATTCCGCACATTCAACAACAACAAGCCGTGGTTCACTGCTAAACTTAAGCAGCTTCGCCAAGCTAAGGAGGATGCATATCAGCGAGGGGACAGGGCCCTGTATAATCGAGCTAGAAACCAGCTGACTAAAGAAATTAACATTGCAAAGAGGAACTATGCAGCAAAGTTGGAAAAACAGTTTAGCGCAAACGACTCTAATCAGTCTGGCATGCATTCCAATCGCTGACTAATTACAAGCGGCGATCCCCCAAGCTGAGAACAATAGCACACTAGCCAACGACTTGAATACCTTCTACTGCAGATTTGAAAAGGACATTTTTTTTTAACCAAAGGACAGTTCTTTTTAACCATCCATGAACAGGATGTGAGACACATCTTCAAACAACAAAAGATGAACAAAGCGGCAGGCCCGGACCATGTGTCCCCATCCTGCCTCAAAGTCTGCACGGACCAGCTCGCTCCAGTCTTCACTCAGATCTTCAATAGATCTCTGGAACTGTGCGAAGTTCCATCCTGTTTCAAACGCTCCACCATCATTCCAGTCCCCAAGAAACCTGCAATCTCGGGTCTGAATGACTACAGGCCTGTCGCTTTGACATCTGTGGTCATGAAGTCCTTTGAACGTCTCGTGCTGGACCACCTCAAGAGTGTCACAGGTCCCCTGCTGGACCCCCTGCAGTTTGCCTACAAAGCAAACAGGTCTGCGGATGATGCAGTCAACATGGGACTGCACTTCATCCTAGAACACCTCGACAGTGCAGGGACCTACGCGAGGATCCTGTTCATGGACTTCACCTCAGCGTTCAACACCATCATCCCTGAACTCTTTTCATCCAAGCTTCTCCAGCTCAGCATCTCACCTGCCATCTGCCAGTGGATTTACAGCTTTCTGACAGGCAGGAAACAGCAGGTCAGGCTGGGGGAGGCCACCTCATCCACACGCAGCATCAGCACTGAGGCGCCCCAAGGTTGTGTCCTCTCTCCGCTGCTCTTCTCTCTCTACACGAACAACTGCACCTCAGCGCACCCAACTGTCAAACTCCTGAAGTTTGCAGATGACACCATGTCATCGGCCTCATCAAGAACGGTGACGAGTCTGCATATCGACAGGAAGCGAAGCGGCTGGAGCTGTGGTACGGCCGACACAACCTGGAGCTGAACACGCTCAAGACTGTAGAGATGATCGTGGACTTCAGGAGGCATCCTTCGCCACAGCTGCCCCTCACATTGTCCAGCTGCCTTGTGTCAACCGTCAAGACCTTCAAGTTCCTGGGAATTACAGTCTCTCAGGACCTGAAGGGGGCGACCAACATCAACTCCGTCCTCAAAAAGGCCCAGCAGAGGATGTACTTCCTGCGGCTTCTGAGAAAGCACGGCCTGCCACCGGAGCTGCTGAGACAGTTCTACACAGCGGTCATCGAATCAGTCCTGTGTTCTTCCATCACAGTCTGGTTTGGTGCTGCTACAAAAAAGGGCAAACTCCGACTGCAATGGACAATCAAAACTGCTGAAAGGATTGTCGGTACCCTCCTACCCACCATTGAGGACTTGCACGCTGCCAGAACTAAGACAAGGGCGTGCAAAATTCTGTCGGACCCTCCGCACCCCGGGCACCAGCTCTTCCAGCTCCTTCCCTCAGGTAGGCGCTACCGATCAATGCAAACTAGAACTAGTTGACATTCCAACAGCTTCTTCCCTCTTGCGATCAACTTCTTAAACACCTGACCTACAATTCCATTACAACATGCTGGCAATTTTTTGACTTGAGTTCGATTATGTATTACGTGTTGTGTGTTGTTATGTGTTGCCAATTATGTATTACTCGTGCACTCACTGTAGTTGTCTCGCCATGCTGCACTATTTGCATGTACTGGCCACTCATGCCAGAGTAGCATCTGCTCCATTTGCACACTGATTGAAGAGTATCTGTAACATTTGCACAACCAACATTGTCCCAGATTATCGCACTACTCGTCACTTTAAACCGCATACACTCCTTGAAGTCTCAGCGCCCTTTGCACAATGGTCATTGCACCGGACTATTGCAATATTAGTCATTCGAACTGCTCTAAGTGCTAAAGGACTCTGCATCTTTTTGCACAATTGTCAAAAAAAAAAAAAAATGTACCGGCATTACCAGATAACTAGCAACCCTTTACTGCTCAGTGACTGTTTTTTTGTTTGTTTGTTTTTTGTCAATGTCTTTGTCTCAAAAGTGTTCTCTGTCAATTGACTGTCTGTTGTCGTACTAGAGTGGCTCCAACTACCGGAGACAAATTCCTTGTGTGTTTTTTGGACATACTTGGCAAATAAAAATAATTCTGATTCTGATTCTGAGTTGCATTGATAGCCATTTGATTTTTAGCCACAAGAGAGAACCCTGATTCTGAGGACATCTGTTTCTTTGACATGTAATTTTTGTCTCTATTTACACTGTCATGACCCATTTAAATTTTTTGTCAAAATTCAGTAACTTGTAAATACAACCTTGGGCGTGAATGAGACGAAGCATTATGACTCTGTCATGTGAATACGCACACCGAGGTTTTCTACAGGTCATTTCATATTCCATAACATTTCATCAGCCAATAACAAGCAGGGATGCTGAAGCACACAAACGTTTCGCTTGAATATCAAAGGGCAACACGCAACATTTTGTCTTTCTCAGCTATCTTTTCACGCAATCCTATCCTCAAAAATCTGAAATCTTTTCTTAAACTTCCTTGGGTTCCTCATATCTGCTCCTTGCTCCCTTGAGCCTCCTCTTCACATTCCTCACCCGTCGTCAAGGAGCCATGACAGAGACACGCTGCTCACACACAGTTTCGGAGAGAGATTACAACATCTTATAGTGACAGCTCATGACTGGCCAGCAGCCTCATATTCACTTTGAAACACTTTTGCAAGCCAAATAAAACCCTCCAACAGATGGTGCCTCGGTATGTCACTAGCCACTACTATGTCTGTCGGCATATAGACAGACGTATACTGTATTTGTGTCACAAAATGAAATAAGTGGGGCTTTTGCAACTAAAATTCCATACCCTATGCCAAATAATCAATGTTATGAATGTTTTTTTTTTTTTGTTTTTTTTTTTTTTTAAATATATGGAAATGCTGTTAGTTGGACTTGCTTATATGAGCATCCAAACAATTACAGTTTAGTGAAGGAAAGTTATTGCTAAGCAAGCGTTCATGTCAACTCTTGAGCATGTATATAGTGTGAATTATGTGCAGGTACGTAGTAGATGAGGCAAAAACATTTAGGCAATATAATAAAATCTAATTTAACTCTAAATGTGTGTGTCTGTCTGTCTGTCTTTCTGTCTGTCAACAAACAACAAATCTACCAAATAGTTAATGAAGGCACTACAATATAAACTAAGTGAGGATAAGCGGTATGGAAAATGAATGAAGGAATGAATAGACGGAAATTGACTGAAAAGAGATTACCTGTATATAGACATTGGCTAATAAGGACAAACAGGAAATATTACGAGAAATCCAATAATCATTTATTTGAATTCTTTATGAAAGGTGTTGCAGAAAACACGTTATTATCCAGTTATTTAATAAAGCTATTTTCAATCATTTTTTAAGCAATGCACAATAGGGATGGGCATAAACATTTATTAATTGATCAAGAGGAACTCACTGCATGAAATAGATTGTTAATTGTGTTTTGAAGCAATTGAACCAAAATTGAGCACACTACTCAGTCTTAACTAGTTTGCACCCAATGACGAACAGCATGAAGCCTGTGCAGGCCGACATCCACAGACTTATGCACACATTTGTACCCCTGTGGGAAGCATTATTTTGCTCAACATAACAGAAGATAATGTAACAATTGATCTATTCATTAAATGACTTGAAATTTTGTCCACTGTCCATTTATTCTAGATAGAACATTCTGTTACCAAGACACCCTGTAATTGCCTGCATTCAATTATGTCTGTCACTACACGCAAACACAGGCCTGTCAGAGACACACACAGAACAGCTTATAATTAAGTGAGAGATGGAGGAAGAAAAATATCAGATTTGACATATTTTGGCATCTGTTAGTTTAATATTCCAATGGGTTAGAAGGGGGTGTCAAGGCAGGAAGGGTCAATTAACGAGTCAATCTGCTCATTTCCGATGAGACATGGGTGGTCAAACGCATAAACACCATCACGAATGTTTTCATTCAACTAATGAGCAGGAGAAGTGAAATTCCAAAACCGGTTCTTTTTGGAACCCTAACATAACTTCAAATGAAATTTTTAGAGGTGTTTGAATATGGTTGTCCCTTTTCCCCATTTGGTCTATTGAAACTATGAGCAGGCTGAACTTAAATACAAAAATGTGTTTGCAATGGCTTCAGCCTACACGCGCAAGATTTAAAATGCAATTGTTGTGTTGACATCTCAGCGGACCATAATAACACGCAGACAACAATGGCAGCATGTGTTCAAATTCCAGAACAATCCCCTTGGAGTCATGTATACAATCAATACCCCAAGGTGCTTGTTCTCGTAGATCGAGAGATCAATGTATTACGTTTACTGCGAAGCAATGATACAATGAGAAGGCTCTTGGGAAATAGGGAAAAGGTTTCCTCCATAAATGTATGCAATGCAACAAATCATCTTTTACAGACATACGTCTGAAAATGACGCAATAGGAAACACGGCAGTTAACCTGAGTGGCTGTCATCTACTTTGATTTGTGTGAAGAATTAGAGTGGTGCCTGTCATTAAAAGCTGCAAGATATGTCAGGTTGTGGCATGATACTACAATGTCTGGCCCAAGGCCCTGATTAACGAGACCTCCACATAACAGTCACGCTAGCGAGCTCTGTGCGGAATGCAATGTTTGCTGTAAAAATGACAAATGGAAATGTGAGCAGACTGATGAGGTTTGATGAAAAATTAAGTAGATTGCTGAAGATGGCAACAGACATTACTGCCTGCACCAAAATACACGCCAACACATTTCACACTAAATTCTAAATGTCAAACAACTCTCCATGAAAATAAAGATGACCAAAGGCAGAGGGATTCATCCTCTATGGATGCTAAATGGCAGTAAAAATATAGCAGCACAATCTTTCTCCATTCCCCTATCCGTAATTGCTGGTGTCTGACACGTAGGTATGTGGATTAAGTAGGTTAGGTAGGTACTGTAGGTAGAATGCAGTCTTTTTATTTTCAAACAACATATAGAATATTTGGTACATTAGTGAACGTGAAAAGAAAAGAAACAATTGAATTTTCCTAAGGGCGGCGCGGTGCAAGACTGGTTAGCACATCTGCCTCACAGTTCTGAGGACCAGGGTTCAAATCTGGCTCTATCTGTGTGGAGTTTGCATATTCTCCCCGTGCCTGTGTGGGTTTTCTCCGGGTACCGGTTTCCTCCCACATCCCAAAAACATGCATAGTAGGTTAATTGAAGAAGAATTGCCCATAGGTGTGAATGTGAGTGCGAATGGTTGTTTGTTTATATGTGCCCTGCGATTGGCTGGCGACCAATTCAGGGTGTACCCCGCCTCTCGCCCAGAATCAGCGACCCTAGTGAGGATAAGCGGTAAAGAAAATTGATGGATGGGTGGATGAATTTTCCTAAATAAAATCAAAATGTAGTTTCAGAGTAAAAGTACTTATTTCTCAGAAAATGTTTATATATATACTCTTCTGTGCTTTGTGAAGTAACGTCAGGGCGAGAAACGAGCTGCTGTCAGCCATGGTAGTTAGCCATGATACAGGTATTTGTCTCGGTAGCAAGTCTGTAGTATTTATTTCTTCAATTGCAGACTTGCTAAGTCTCATTGCTGGTTGCAAAAGTTCATGTCAAGACAGCCACTTATAGGCAAATTTTGCTTATCCTTCCTCTACAAAGCCATGATAACCCAAAAATTCCACAAAGAGCCCATGTTTTGGACAAGGGGAAAATTCATAGGGCTTACTGACTGGTGACACCAACAACAGGAGGGGGAGGGGCCGCATCACTTTGCCTGCATTGGAGGCTAAAAAAGAAAAATTATGTTTTTTAAAAACCTGCTCAAACTGAAATTGGAACGTTTTTAATGCCACGGTATACCTCGAAACCGGTAACTAGCCCATGCCTAGTTGAATGTGACATTTTGATTTCATATTATAGAATAATTATACTACAATTATGTACAGTGAGTGTATATATAGATTTCTTCATGATCTCAAATTGTACCCAAGGTGACTGGCACCTCCACTCTATGCCTCTGATAGACATCCCATTCATCCATCTATCTATTTTCACTTCCAATGATCTTGTTCAAGGTCACGGGTAGCTGGACTCTATCCCAGTTGCGTTGGGGCGAGAAGAAGAGTCCACCTTGAACTGATCACCTGTCAATTACAGGACTGACACAGAGAAAGACCACTATCACATTCACACCTACAGGCACTTTAGAGTCTGCAGCGAAGCTAGCCTACAGGTTTCTGGAAGGAAGCCAAAGTACCATGAGAATCAGGAGAGGAGAACAATGGGCAAGACGGTGAGACTGAAACCCAAACACCTTTCACACAAAGTTTTCCAATATTCAGAAGAGTGGAGCAGAGATTTATGTGCCTGTGCCTTTCGCACAGAACCCATCGAATTTGGCATTGGGAGAGTCTAGATTCACTGCTGTTCATACAGTGACAAGGCTTCCCTCCAAAAGATAATTACATGCATGACGATGTACGTGGTAGCATCAGACAGGAACAAATTCTTTCAACACAACAAGCAGGAGAAGTCAATCTTGGACATTAAACTTTGCATCTTGGTCCCCGCTTTCCGCTACGCCCATCATATTCCCTACCGCAGAAGTCGAGAAATTAGTCTTCAAGCTCTCATTCTGTGTCTGTATCGTTCCCCATAAAACAGTAGCTATGGGAAAAGGCTTTGACAGGCACTATAAAAGGATTTTGAGATTTGAACCATCTCAACCTGAACAGTTTTGTTGTAAAGCGTCACAATTAACCATCGTAGATACCTCCTGAGAGTAATTAAGGACAAATGAAGACATAACCAACCATGAGTGCAATGACAGTCTGCATTCTGTATCATGACTGCTTTTTAATCAAACAAAGCCATTTGTCCTCTATACAAAGGAATACTTCTTCTAAAAGCTGCTTTTCAATTTTGTACAACTGCTTTTTGTGCTTATCGCACACAGAATTTGGCTGCAGGCTGGACTCTTCTGTTAAATGCTGTGCCAGTAAAGCTGGCTTTTTATGGTGAAGACTGTGAAGTGAGTGGAGAACAGGAGCAATATAGAAATAATCAATCGGAGCCAAAGGAGCGAGAGTGTTTAGAGGCTTTTTGTGTTTGCGCACATTATTGTACATGTGTGCTTCTGCCTGTGAGAGTGTGTAAGCTGGATAGTGGCCCCGTGCCCTGGCTTTGATGTGTCCCTTCCGTGGAGATTTCACAGAAACAGGCCGTACCGCCGAAGCGAATGCAGGGTTGGTTAAGCTGAGCTGAGCCCAGCTGAGCTGTGTGGGTGCCACCTACACACTGCACTTTCCTTTACTTCTTCCAGCTTCACTTCCACACCTCCCCATGTCTTTTGACTGTTGAAAGCTCACCCTTATCACCAGCTAGGTCACTCAGTATCACTACCTTTGCTTTGGTACACAGTCTATGACTTTGAAAGTAGAATAATTTATTTTTCATTGTTTGTATTTGATCTAAAAATTTCGTTACAGGCCTGAAACATCTCAAAGGTCCCTGATTATCATCCATGGCAACCAACGTCTGATCTGATTCGCGGTCCGCTTGAGATGAATGGCACTTTGGTGAAAAAGGTCAATAATTGCTGAATAATCCTTCCCTAGATCAAAGGCCAACACAATTTGGGTTCTTTTTTTTAGCGTCTGTGCGTGTGATATATAAGATGGATAACCTTCAGTTTGTTTAGTTTTCTTTGCTATCTGCATGATAAATTGATAAAATATGACTCCATCTTAAAAGTAATACAAAAATAATACATATCAGTGGGTTTGGTTTAAACAGAGTACAAGACCAAGATTGGGTGCGGCAACAAAGGCTTCATCTTGAGTATACTGTATTTATATCATTGGTCAAGTTTCTGATATTCTAAATTTGATATGAACACCCATGACAGATGTGATATACTCTCTTGATACCTTATTGAGTAGAACTGAACTATCTGATAAGATCAAGCTGTATGAAAAATTATACCTTCAAATAGGGTCAATTTGAAATTACAATCAACAGTGTTACTCGTTCAACAGTCGTTATGATACTAGTATCTCTGTTGGATTATTTAGTTTCATTAAAAAAACTGATTAATAGAAATAAATTAGATAACATTTTTGAAACAAATACACCCAAAAAAACAACAACAACAAAGGAGAAGAACAAGGATCTCCTGTATTTATTTCTCACCTTGCCGTTGGACACAGTAAAACAAGAAGACTAGAATAAGATTAATTTGATTAAATGTGGGAGAGGTGAGAAGGCAACAGCAGCAATGTGGAGATTTTGGAGTATACTGCAGAAACCCGACCATTGCCATAGCAGCAGTGTAAGCTAAAGTTAGCATTTGTTTACATATTTTTTTGCCTTGTCTCCTCAAAATTATTTATTAGTATTTTATAGCCAGAGGAAAAAAATCCTCTCTCTCAGTGTGCGTGTCATGGGGACAAAAAGGTAACTTTTGCACAACCTGATCAAACAGGGAAACCTCTCCTCGTTCAATGCTACAAATGCTAACTCTCCAATAACCAAGTCCGTGTTAGCAATGTATCTATAAAATGACCAAGTGGGATGTTGCAGGGTAAACCACAGTGAGGCACTGCCAAGATGGAAAAGGAGAGAGAAAGTTAAAGCTTCCAGTGCTCCACATTTTAATTGAGAACAAGTTAAGCTGCTGATTTAATCTCTCTGTCCGCTGTCTGTACTGAGCGGTACCTATGTGTAAAAAGCCTTTACCCTGTTTCTTGGGAGATCGCTTTTAAAAGACCAGGTTTTATGTCACAGTGTATGTATACTGTGTGCACATATACTGTACAGTATATAGATTTAACATTTTTTCTACAGTGTTGAACTTACTTTGACTACCAGAGCCTTACTCCACCTGAGGTACTGTGCCATAGCATCGCAGTGGAGGAGGTGTCAGGGGAAACACAGCAACTGCAGCCCCTTTGTTAGACATCACTGCGTTGCAAAAAAATTGAGGAGTAACTTCAGATAAGAGATCCCTCCAAGACTATTGTATTTTTTTTTTTTTTTGACGAACAAAGTCACTACTTCCAGAGTATGTGGGATAGCTGCTCTTCTACTCACTCTGGGACTTTGGATTGATGGAACAAAGAGGACCACGAGGATAAAAGTTCACACAGAATACAGTGGAACCTTCAAAGTCAAACAATCACTTCTGTGATGTGAGCCGACTAACAAATGTTCCAATTGAGATAATTATTATTTGAATATCTGGAGTCTAAACTGTAACCATCAGGAAACTTGTGCGTAGGCAATTTTAATGTCATACAGGTATAAGCAGTCTAATATTCTGTAATAAACAAACACTAATCTTTCTTCAATTAATTCATTAATGTGGAGGTCTATTAAATGTTTTCCTAATGCACCATATCACCTGTCACACAAGTAGAAAATGAAATCAAATGTGATATAAATGTTAAAACATATTTCGGTCAATACCCTTCAAGTGGCTAGCTAACGCTCACTCATTGTTCTTTTTTCCAAACAGCACAAATAGATGGACTAAAATGTCTACCATCCTCCGCAGAAGAGCCTAATCAAAGTATTTTGTTTACAAAAAGGTGGTAGATAGCAGCTCTGTATGACAGACCAATTGAGCCAACAGGAATAAGGGGGAAAAAAACTGAAATTACAAACCTACCAAAATAAAACCAATAACATCGCTAATTGGAACCCTCACTACAGGTCAGTCATTCACATGGACCGGCAATCATGAGATTAAAAGACTGGACAAAAGCACTTGGCCATAGGTCGAGACTGGTTAGAAAAACTGTTTCACGGTGACTTTAAGTAAATATTCTTGTTTTCTTCCCATGGTCAGTTTAAAAAAAATAGGTAATGATTTGATGCTGACCGAAATGAGGTCTTGTGAGGTGCACTGAAGGCTTGCTGACATCACACTATGACAAATTACATTAGAACAAACATCATATAAAATATGTAGAAAATTTAAGGCAGATTTTGTTTTCGAGATTTTATGAGCTGTAAGGCATTTGACTTTCAAGGTTCCACTGTACAAAGATTCTGCTGTGCTATCAGTATATGCCGCCTTGAGTGATTTATTGCGCTGTCATTACCAATATCTCCTTTTGGCAATTAACATCCAATTAATCATGATGAGTTTGTAAGCTCTTTGATAGCACAAACAGCTTGGCAATGTTGCTCAGAGTATGAGTCACAATTATCGGCAATTCTGACAAAATCACAAGCCCTGCCAAGATACAGACAGCAAGCCTTGCTAAAGAGATGTCAACATGGAGGCCAAATGGCCGGTGAAATACCATGGACAGTCGCTCATCGCAAGTAAAACAACCACTGAAGGTTGATCGAAGATGTGCATTAGGGGGATGCCAGACATGTTTTTATTTGCTTAATTGTCAGTGTTGGAAAGAAAAAGAGAACCATACCCAAATTTGTCAGGTTGAGTCAGAGTCAAAAACCAACAAGATGCTGCCTCATTTACTCCGTTGTGAATGTTTAAATTGGACTTTACACCGATTTTAATTGGCCTTATTGGTATCGTCCGATAATTAGCATTTTATGCTGATCGGCTTTAATGTCATAATTCGCCGATCCGATCAATGGCGTCATGGATCGGCTCCGCAAAAGACATTTACTCCGCGTTGCCATCGTGCACAGTATATTTGAATCCAAAAGCTAGTTTATTTTTAGCCTTGTTGCGTGCCTTTTGGCGTAGTCCTGTAAATATCTGATGGCCAATAAAGTTGTTTAAAAAAACAAAAACATGTCGGCGGTGTGGAACAGACAACACGTAATGCCCGGATCAGACAACAAGACAAATTTGCTCGTTCACAATTGCACTGTGTCAGACTACTGCAATAAAATCTTGTATTCCGATACCACCGCATCCTCTTTTTTTGGGGATTCATCGTGTCAACTCAAACGCGACCGGATACACTTGTTACCGTGGCAACAACAACAACAATGGATCACACCATGTGTTTGTAAGAACAAAATGGGGAAAAACGTGTGTTGGTGGTCACCGGTGATCAGGAGAGGAGAGGACGTTCGTTTAAGGCTTGCTTGAGGTATGTTCCCGTACTTTGAATACGATACGGCTCGCAAGCATGCAACAAAACGTTATGTAGCCTAGCAAGCTAGTGGTAACACGTACGGTTTCGCGTAAACATGCCGCTGTTCTGTTGAATCATGCTCTAAAGTTTTGGTGTGGGTGAATTAAAATTAAAGTAATTTAATTACAGTCGGTTAGCACCCATTATTTCTGTCATGTTGTAATGTTGGTTTGACCTGACTGAATAGAATACACGATCTGACTAGAGCAGTGATTTCCAACCTTTATGGAGACAAGGAACATATTTTACAATTGAAAAATCTCACGGCACACCAACAAACAAAAATGTCACAAAGTGGATACGTTAATTACTGCCATCTAATAGAAGACCATTCATTTGTTCTGTCTGTCACTATGCCTCACTGGCATGAATAGAGGAACAAAGATACATTATTAATTGTAAAATATATATTTTGAGCAATTAAGTACACAAGTATATACAATAAATGAACAGGTCATTTAAATAGACACATTCCTCCATCATGTGATCAGATCGGTGATCGGTTATTTAAACTCACTGTTCGGTTATCGGCCCCAAAAATCCTGATCGTGTGAAGCCTAGTTTAAATACAGCTGTGACTGGTTTCCAAATATGTGGGTCTCAGGACTCTTACAGAGAAAACGGATTTCAATCGGACTTTGTATAGATCCATTGTGGTAAAGAAGAGCTAAGCCGAAAGGCGAAGCTCTCGATTTACCGGTCGATCTACGTTCCTACCCTCACCTATGGTCACGAGATGTGGGTCGTGACCGAAAGAACGAGATCCCGGATACAAGCGGCCGAAATGAGTTTCCTCCACAGGGTGTCCGGGCTCTCCCTTAGAGATAGGGTGAGAAGCTCGGTCATCCGTTGCTCCTTGACATCGAGAGGAGCCAGATGAGGTGGGTGGGGCATCTGATTCAGATGCCTCCCGGACGCCTCCCTGGTGAGGTGTTCCGGGGACGTCCCACCGGGAGGAGACCCCGGGGACGACCCAGGACACGCTGGAGAGACTACATCCTTCGGCTGGCCTGGGAACGCCTCGGGATCCCCCCGGAAGAGATGGATGAAGTGGCTGGGGCGTCCCTGCTAAAGCTACTGCCCCCGCGACCCGACCTTGGATAAGCGGTAGAAGATGGATGGATGGATGGATTTCAATCAAAAATAAGATTGTTTGTGTCAAAACACCAATGACTGCAATTATAACTACAGAGGCCCCTCGGAACCTCTCAACGAAAGTAATACTAGTATAACTTCTTCATGCACTTACTTTCCCAAAAATATAACTTAGACAGTATGTATACAGTATTTAAATGTTTCAATGAAGGAAGATCAATGCAAAGCTGACAAACACCATTGAGACAAAAATAGAGCCATGCCTACAAGCAGACTGCCTATCAGGGCACTGCTCGATGCTGCATTTCCTAACCCTGCAAAACCAAACAACTCCGATGTAAAACACAAAAAAAAAAGGTTTTAGTTCAGAAACTGACAAGTGCCATATGCATTTTATTGAAGCTTGCGTCATCTAAGTCACTCACAAGCCCATAAGCACTTAGTTCATCACACAGTCTTCACATACATCCTCAAACATGTCTCCGCCAAGTATTTCTCGTCAACTCACTGCTCATATATTTTTGATTGTGCTTGAAAGTGAGCTTGAAATATGAACATTTTAACTGTTAATGGTTAATTGCATGCAAACGGTCCAAGACTGATGTTGTTGCAAAACTCATCAGTGAGATTGCTTTTAGTGGTAGGATTCGCTGAGGAAGCTTTTGCCATTGTTAGTCGCAAACAAGTGGGGTGAAAGATGTTTTGAAATTACAACAACTTCAACCACTATCATGGAACAGATTCAGCTGGAGGTTCATTGTGTTGAAGTTCTGACTCCAACATGAGTTTGCATGAGCTCCACGATTTTGTGACCAGAATATAGGTCAAGTCAGCCAATTTCTTGAGAAAATACAGATTCCTCTTGTGGTGAACAAGTATTTTTGGTGCACTCCTGCACCATTAGATAAACCTTGATTGAAGTACTCTCTTCTGTCGGTCTGCTCCCGTGAGGCCTCACTTTTAACTGGTGGCAGGACAGAGCCACCCGTGTCAAACACTGTGTGTGCATCATAGTCCACACTCATTATGGCAGACAGGTTTCCTGGATTTCCCAGGAGGCAATGCAGCACAAAGAGGTGAGCGCGGAATGCTCCCAGTGATCCTGCTGCCATCTGCTACGCCAGCATTGATTTCTGCAGTGTGTGGATGAAAGCTTGTCTACATTTTAACGACCTGCACCCCATTCCGTGTTCCTCTTGTTTCTCTTCACGAGGACCTTACGAATAAGGCACACACACTTGATATCACAGCTTGAAAGCTCAATAGAATGCTATATCACAACACTGGTGTTTCCTTGAATATAAAACTACAATTACAGACAATGGTGAATTTTGGCAAAATCACTCCAGTGATAAATTGGAATGTTTTTTTTTTTTTTTTAATGTTCTTATGCATTTTACAAACAAAGTCCCACGTTTCCCAGGATTAACTAGTATTAGTCACAGCTTTTTGTTTGACCACAAATGTCATTTTCCGAGAAGTCTCCATTTCATACTATCACGGAGGAGCTGGAGCCATGGACTTCGGTCGCCAGTCAATCACAGGGCATACTGTATGTACAGTAGATAAACAAGCATTTACACTCGTATTCCCACCTGTGGACAATGTAGAGTATTCAACTAAATTCATCTTTTGAGTGGGAGGACACACAGTAGTCAGAGAAAACCCACACAAATCCCAGAATGACTCCATAGTCTACAGTACAGTGATTATGTGGTTAGCACATCCGACTCACAGTTCTGAGGTCCAGGGTTCGATTCTGATATGGACTCAATGTCACAATACAGTTGTGCCTCGAGATGCAAGTTTAATTTATTCCATTACCATGCTTGTAACTCATATCTCAAATCATCTTTCCCCATTAAAATAAATGGAAATGTCATAAATCCATCCTTCCTGAAAAACCCAACAAAAATTTTGGAAATTTGCTTTTTAATAAGTAAAGTCACACTCTACAGTATTGTACTTCATAAACAAAATACTGCAATAACATAATTAAACAGAATGTAAAGAAACATTTTGTGTATCTTAATTAATTCATTGCAGCTCCTTCTGGTGTGCGACTTGGCCACCAGGGGTCAATCACAATGCAGACACAAACGAAGAAGAGTTTCACAACTACTGTGACTCAGTAAGCTGCAGTAAATAGTAATTTTTCACAAAGGATAAAGAATATAGGCCTGTATTCCTTTGTCTGTCTACATTTGTTGTTGCATTGTTTGTGTTCAAATACTAATTTCTTGAAGCATTATAACAATGCTGCATACAGACATGCTACTCGTTAGCCCATGTAGCGTGCTTCCCATTATCCGTTTAGTATTAAGATAGCAGACTTTAATGCAGTCCTGTGGTGTTTTAAAAACACGTGTAATTCTCTTTGTTTCAAGTTTTGTTTGACAAACAACTGGGAGTGGCATTAAACAGCTTGAATTTACTGCCACCATTTTGTGCTCGTATCTGAAAAGTTTGCAGGCAAGTCAAAGCAAAAGAAATGTGCGAAAAATGTGGCTTGTATCTTAAAAAAGTCAGATCACTTGTATCTTAAGGCTGCACTGTATATAAGGGAAAAATAAAAATTAAAAAAAATATATATACTTAAAACTTTCTAAGAAATTAGGTTACACATGACTGCGAAACCTGTTTTTCCCTGTTTCAATTCCAATCGAGACCACAGAGATGTAAAAGGTGTGTGTGTGGGGGGGGGGGGGGGGGTGTACTAATTAACACAAGCTTATCAGAGGAGTGGGGAAGGATCTCACAGTTTTACTAAAAGCATATGATTACATGCAGAACTCTCTAAAGGCATCAAAACCAACTGCCATCTTTAAATCAATGTGTTGCATGGCTTCTAAGCTTGAATCAGAAAGGTGAATAACTGATGGCTGATCTGAGGGAGCAGGACTGTGCTGTGTGGGGAAAAAATCAAAATGCGTCCAATTGAAGTTGTGCTTCAAAAAGCCATGTTTCCACATGACGTGGGAGTTTTGTGCATGTCCTGCTCTGCTTGTAGGCTGGTTTTCTAGAGCGTCTCATCTCAGAGAATGGAATCTGATCGAGCGAGAAAGAGTGCTTGATGTAACAGACTACCATTGCTTGCTTTACATGATTCATACATTTAGTAATTGTAGTAGCCTGTAGTAAATGTTTGTATTTATTTTCTTATTTTGTTGTTTTCACCAGGATTTTCTGTGTTTATTTATATAACACACAATGTCCACAGTCGCACAAAGTACTGCATGGTTATAAAACAAAATGTATATATAACATACACATTCCAATCATATACACATGAAAGTAGTACTATCAAGAAAAATATAAAAAGCGTTCCGCAATAAAACACTTCAAAATAAATGAAATAAAACCATATAGAAAAATCAAAATGTCAATGGCAGTTTGGCACAAGGCCACTTGAATATGGACAATGGTAGAAATAGGGAGGCCTGTTGACTGTTTCGCCATTATTTTGTGAAAAATAATCAACTTGCGTTTGCTATTTTATATCACACAAGGTGGTGTTGACCAAAACTTTTGAGAAACCTTTTTTTCAAGCTGAGCATTCTTGTGGATGGCCACATTCTGATGTTCCTGTTAGACAATCAGTCAAGCACTTAACGCGTGTCACGTCTGTGTACCGCTAATCTGGCAAAAATGGTCGCATTTACAAAAGAAACGGGGCTAATTGTAATTGTAATTGTAGGCCGTTGAGTTGTTAATTTTAAACCCCAGAGCCTTTGGGCTTTCCTCTAGGCATTGCAGCAGGAGTAAGAAAACCCTGGGTTTTCTAGTGTTCACGATTCAGTGTGCTTGAGTGGCTATTAATTCTGGAGCATCAAATGTTCCAAAGATGCATTTATTGACTTATGTAGGATCTGCACATACCCTCGCAATGGCCTTTAGCAGTACTCCAGTACCAAGGCAAAAAAAAAAAAAAAAAAAAGAAGAAGAAGATAATGCATGGGGCGGCCAACTGGTTAGAGCATCTGCCTCACAGTTCTGAGGAGCGGGGTTCAATCCCTGGCCCCGCCTGTGTGGATTTTGCATGTTCTCTCCGTGCCTGCGTGGGTTTTCTCTGGGCACTCCGGTTTTCTCCCACATCCCAAGAACATGCACAGTAGGTTAATTGACAACTCTAAATTGCCCTTAGGTGTGAATGTGAGTGTGAATGGTTGTTTGTTTGTATGTGCCCTGCGATTGGCTGGCAACCAGTTCAGGGTGTACCCCGCCTCCTGCCCGATGATAGCTTGGATAGGCTCCAGCACGCCCGCGACCCTAGTGACGAGAAGCGGCTCAGAAAATGGATGGATGGATGGATGGATAATGCATGGACAGATATCCACATCGTAAAAATCTATCTGTGACATTGATGTATTATTCCCTGATAAAAGGATAAAGTCAAGAAATGACCACACAACTGCAACATCATCATTCTGATCAGTAAAACAAACAAGCAGTGTACTGTAATATCATAATTCTTTGTTGAATACAGTATTTAGGCAGACCTTGTCTATTCCATTAACTGGAACATTAACATGTGTAGTATTTGACATTGTAAATTAGCCTTTTATTCGGGTTTCTCCCTCGGGCTTTTGTGTCAAAAAGCAACTCCATTCAGTGTCAATGGAGAGAGCGTTGGCATTTTGCCCAAGTCAACACTACCAAAGTGTGGCATTTAAACATCCAGCACCCCGAGAGGGACTCTCTCATCATTATTAGCAGCAACAGCGGTACATGTTGTAAAACATACAGCTCTATACACCCACACTGCTTGAACAATTACTGTATTTTTCCATCATAACTCGTGGGCATCCCTGGAACACCTAAGGAATACAGTTTCAAACGTGAACCAGAAAAAGACAGTAACTGACAGAAATGCACATTTTAATTGGGTTCTTGAGTATTAAAGTAAAATTCAGCCAGCAATTATTTTGATTACCATGCAAAAAGCACACTTGCTTTCCAAAGGACTTTTTAATTATTGTTTCTACTCTGTCAATTGTGTTCTGTTTTTTTTTATCACTTGTTTATATGTATTGTAAATGTATGGTATATGCAATGTTGTGGCAATAAAAGATTATGAATACCAGACGCTGTTTTAAAGTCAATAAATTTCAAAATGATTTGGGGTAATCAAAGCAATACAATGAATGTTTCCTAAATGTGTTTCCAAATATTATCAATTACTGTGGATTTGCACTAGGTCTCATATTCCTGGGTACTTTAAAACATAAAGTAACCACAAGACATTATCTTAACTGTACTAATTGTGAAAAGTGCCCAAATAAATATCCTCAGTGAAGAGTTCTGTTGAATAAAAAAAATATATATTCCATGTTTGCCACACAGAGCTAAATATAGTATTTTTCCCACTCTGCCTAGTGAGCTAAATATTTGCAAAACATCCAACACTTTAAGAGCACAGACCCCTGCTAACGCTTTGTTTTTGTTTTCTGTTTTTCTTTTCCATATGTACTTTCATAATGAGTCACTGACTCATCTCTTGTGATTCTTCTAGTTCTTGGGTGATTATAAGTTTGACACACCCAAACCATAATATAAAAAAAACTAGCAAGAACATCATCTCTTCTGAAGTAAAATATATACATTAATTTGTCCCAGTCTACTGAATGTGATGTGTCTGCGTGTAGCAGTTAAAAATAGTGGACTGACCACAAGAACAGGTACATTATCACTGCATTATTATGCTTAATAGCTCTTCATCTTGTAGAATTCCTTTAAATGGAAAGTTGGAAACATGATCGTCATCTGGTGCAATTGTTACTTAAACATTCCAAAAAGGTTGTTGTTTTTGTTTTCTTCACTTTCCATTCTACCAACTACTATCCAGTGCACAGTTATTGACAGACTCTTGCAAACAGACCCAACGTGTGCGCTCAATTTGTGATGTGAATCATATTGTTTGGTGAGTTAGTGCCAAACAGAAATCACATTTTGGATGTACCCATTGAAATGCTGCAGTGCAGTCCAGCTAACATAAGCAGACAGAAGGCACCAGCAAAATCAACCTTACATCATAAATTCACTGAGGAGAGCAGTATGATGTTTGTGTCAATGTTCAATTTCGTCCAAATTGTGCAACTACAAACAGCACTTCGGCTTCACACTGAAGAGAGAGCTATCCCAGAGCTACATTATTACAAAATAACACCCATACATCACTACATGCATCTCTTTTTACAAAGCAGCAAGAGCAATGAGTGTTTGTTGGATTCTTGTTGTGAAATGGTGGTAGAACGTTCACAACAGGGACATGTGGTCACCGCACTAACCGTTAACATAACAGGAGCCTTCCCTCTCTGATTGAATGGCCTTTGGGGTGCCTCACAGTTTGCTTTCTCTGGTCAGAATCAGTTGGTGCTTGATTATCTTACCTCACAGAGTAAAAAGATGATGTGCTTGTAAGATAACCTGATAAACTCAAGACAAGTTGTCCGAAGTGGAGTTTACTACTGGTAGTAGTGGAGTTTATATATATATATATATATATATATATATATATAATATTTTTTTTATATTTTTTATAATATTTTATTTAATATATATATTTAAAAAAAAAAAAAAAAAAAAAAAAAGATACGAATTTTGCTTTGGTGTGGTGTCCAGCCAAAATGGAATCTGGACCGCATGAAAAAGATCCAGGGGTTCAATTACACAAAGAGGGAGGAACAAACTGATGCTTGCAGTGGAATTGACACCATAACTCAGATGAAGTGACAATAAAATTTATTTACAACACGGAGAGCCTTCTGCCTGTCTGTCCTTTTGTGTATCGACATGGCCGTTCATACATGCCCTCCATTATAATGTTCGAATTTCCTTCAGGAATCCTCTTTCGCTTCTCTCTTGTCAACCCTGCCTGTCCAATCTTTCATACACTTCTTCATGTCTGAAGGTCAGTGGCAGCTTTCGATGGACCCTGAGGGAGGTAACCCGTCTGAAAACTATGAATGAATCATGCTTGAGCAAGGAAAGTCAGTCATTTTTTAAATTGGTTCTACATTGGCCCAATCAATCTAATCGAATCGGAAGGTAATGGTGACAGGTAACGATCAGGAGCCATGTTGAGTTGTCATCTATATGCTCTGATTTATTCCAAAGTGAAATATTAGCCATACAGAAAAAATGTCAAGGATCTTTTTCCTTGTTATGCAATTTACATATACAATACCCAAATCTATATATTTTTTAAAAGGTTACCACTTTTCTTGTCACTTTTTTAATGCACCAGTGACCCCATGGCTAAAACAATGAAAAACAAACATTGCTGGAGCCCTTCTATGAAAAGAAGAAGAGTACTTATTTGCAATAAAAAGAAAGTAACTTTTAAAAGAGTATCATAAAGCCTGCCGCACACTTCAAACACATGCTGTGTGGCAGCCTTAAGTCTTCATTGCAACATGTCAATCTGTTTAATGTGGCAACTGTCTCCCATCAAGATGGGATAGTAGGGCTCCTCGTGATACTAACAAGAACTAAGTGCAAGATATTTTTCTCTCTTTTTTGTGTAATATATGGTATTTTGTTCTGAGGCCAACGCAACCAAAGCAACTTGAGCCTTCTAGTGCAAAAGAAGTCAGTTGTCAAGGAAATAGATTTTGGGTAACCTGATGTGTGGCAATCAGCATGGATTTTCAATGCAATATCACATTTGGAGCTCAAGGTACCATTCATTATTAGGTGGATGGGAGCAGAAACTTTTACCTCTTCATAATATACGGAAAAATGTTTTGGGGAAAAGTCTCTAAATAGCAAAGAAGTTGTAAACACTGCAGTGTGTGTGTGTGTGTGGGGGGGGTTTCATGGGTTTTTCAACCATGAAACTCAAGGATGCTATGCTGTTTGGTAGGAAACAGACTAAATGGAGAGGTCTTTTAAGATGACTTGCAGTTCTGCTGATAACACAGAGGTCTAAATGAAACAAAATTGCGTAAAAAGTGCAAATATGACTTATGCTTTAAAGTATATTGTAGAACAACTTGGGTTCACACAGCAAAAACCACATCCCGCAATCTGATCATTTCTGTACAAGCGTGACGAGGTCAGCACCGCCGTCTGGTGTGACATACATTCCCAGTCTCACAGCAACAATTGCTTTCAACACAGCAAGGCGGGAATCTTGGGTGTTAAACTTCACAACCCTGTTCTGTCTTTCCGCTTTTCACTTTCACACAGCTCCTGTCCTGCTTCTGTTACGTCTCTAATACTACCTCCAAAGGTAGAATAGTTGTATTTGACTACAACCCCTCTTTGGTGTCTGTACCGTTCACACAGAAAAAACGACATGGGTGAAGAAGGCAGACAATTCCTGGCATTATTAGGAACAGTGAAAGGGCCGCATTTGACTCAAGAGGCCAAGTTCTTGGATTCAAATGATACAAAGCAGAAAAAGCAAGACGTTTCAAACACAGAGTAAACTATATGAGCAATCTGTGAAGAACAGGTACACTTCAGACAAGCTATAACACGCCTTCCCAGAGTTAAGCCTTGGTCTCAGAGCAAGGCCTCTGGACTCACTCAAGAGCAGGGACAGCATGCTAAATGAGATCCGGTACAGTCAGAAAAGAAGCCATGAGAACACAGGAGTTTTAAGAATTGACTGTATTGTGAACATCCTATTTTACAACACCTCATGGTTTAAACATTGATTCTTAAAACAGTCAACTTCTGACAGGAGAAAAAAAACCAGCTAATGTTTCCACATTGCTAAGGGCATGTGTAAATGTATACGTTGCATAGGATTTGTGACATTATATGTGTATACATGTACACATCATCAAGATTGTGCGTCTTTGTGCTCATAGCAACATGAGTAATGATGTTGCCCAAGAGCTCAATCACTCCACCTAACAGTCCTTTATTTTCTCTCAGTCATGAGTCCTTGTTTTGATCCAGTTATATGTTTTACTGCAACCATGCAACCCTTTATTATCATGTACAGTAAATCTCAACAGTAATATCAATTAATCATGATCAATCAATCTGTCAATCTTTCAAGGCTAAAAGTAATGTGCCGCTTGCTCGATTGTCGTACATCACAAATAACGATCTCACGTACTAGGACGCCAAGAGTAGAAACAGTAATCCAGGCTCACAGCCACAGGTCAATGAGGAACAATACCTTGCACCCTTTGAAGTACAATAGTAGGTATACTGCACTTCATATGTGATTTTTCTAACCCCAATTGACCAAGCTGCACCCAGTACTCCTCAGGCACTATTCACATTAGCTTTTTATCAATCCAATTAGCTGCTTCTGCCGTGAGCAGCTCTTGCGCTGGAGAGGTTAGTGGCATTAAGCCTGAAAAAAATGTAGAAACAAAGTGGCGATGTGACTCGGGGGTAATTTTTCTGACAATTATCATACTCACAATCAATCAAGACCTACACAGGCTGTCCATGATAAGCAGTCAAAACAAAAACTGAATAAAAAAAAAAAAAAGAAAAACGAGTTCCGTGTGATCCAGTTAAAAACATACAACTAACCTAAAACACTGATGTGACTAATGTTATGACTAATGCCCGTAGGCGTTACGTCATGGACACTGTAAGCTTGCATTTACCATCATGAGCATTTGGATCACCAGTGACCTGATGGCGATCAACCTGGCTTGATAAATGGATCTCAAAGTCTCAACAGAGGCAATCACACCAAAAGGGTTGGACACAAACTGTAACAAATAGCACCTTCATTAATCCCGCTTTATTGCATCAATAACCCTGCCTATCGATTATCGACAGCATTAAAATTTTACAGCTGCAACAAGGCAAGATTGGTCTTGTGAGACTAGTGTTTATTGCTGAACTAACCCTCCATGACTGCATAAAAAAATATACAGTCTGATAGATCTTTTTAATTATCTAGGATCACACAATAAGCATTTATACAGAAAATACCCTAGTGTACTCAGTTATTATTTGGTAAAATATGTAAAGAAGTGCTTAAAAATAATTTTCATAGTACACACACTTATTACCACAGTGATCCAAAATGGTTCACAGATCTTTTTTTAAATACATTTTTCTTTATTCTTGTCAAGTTGCTGCAGACAAGCCTTACTCGGGTTTATCTTAAGGTTATCTTTAGCATATGTGCTAACATTAATAGGTGTCTGTGTGTGTGGGGGGAGGAAAGAGAGGGGGTGGGAATACAATCTCCCTTAAAGATTTAATGATCGACTGGCATTTTGTTAACCCTAAAAAAAATAAAAATTAAAATTAAAAAATTAAAAAATAAAAAATAAATAAATTAAAAAAAGGAATGACTCATATTGCCTGAAAGGGAGGGACAATACTGTGTATAAAGTACAAATGTGATGTTGGTGCATAGTAATCCCAACCTGCCATGAGATGCTCGACAAAGTGCGGATTCAAAATAAAGAGATTTGTGGTGTACCGAAATGTTTGTCATTTTTCGGCCTCACTACAGTGAGTAACCGGCAAATGAAGTTGTGTCTGCACCAGAGGACTGTGGTACTTGTTCCTGGAACTCATAGGCCTGGAGGGGAATATAGATACAACGCATTACTCTAAAGCTTGGTTTATGTTTGACTTATCTGCGAGGTCTGTGTAGCAAATTTACATCATTTCAGCAACCACACCTCTTTGTGCAGCATCCACAAGGCCAAAGATTTCCGCACCATGCACCTAAAAAAAAAAAAAAAACAAAGCTCCTCCCAGCGGAGGGAAACAACAGCGTTCTCGACTTGAAATTTCCAGTCCATGAAACAGTGGGGCAAAAATAAGCACATTGCACAGTATAGAAACCAGAAACTAATGTATGTGCATAGACATTGCGTACGAATTAATGTGGTTGGATGTTTGGTGGTGGTCGGAGGGGCCGTAGGCATAGAGTGGCAGCCACACTTCCGTCTGACTGCCCCAGGGCAGCTGTGGTTATACAAGTAGCTTACCACCAATAGGGTGTGACTGAGGCGTGAATGAATAATGTATGAAATTGTAAAGCATGAAAGGTGCCTAGAAAAGCACTATAAGTGTAATGCATTATATGCATTATTATTACTACTGTTATCATTATTACTACATTCTGATTGTACACTCTAATAATACATAGAGGGAAATGAATGAGAAATAAAGGAGAGAGGGTGGATACTTGAGTCTCTTGGCAATGATTGGCCCAGTTCATTGACTGCATTCTTGCATTTCAGCGAATGACTCACCACGCTTTGCTTTTAAATTGTACTCGTACATGTGAATTGATAAATATTTTCAATATATGGACGACTGGTTAGCACATCCACCTCAGAGTTCAGAGATCATGGGTTCAAACCCGGGTTCCAGCTTTCCTGTGAGGACTGTATGTAGTACATGTTCTCCCCGTGCCTGCGTGGGTTTTACAGTTTCCTCCCGCGTTCCAGAAAAATGCATGCATGGTTAAATTGTTCGTAGATGCAGATGTGAGAGTGAATGGTTGTTTGTCTCTATATGCCTGACCTCTAAGAACAGAATAGTCATTTTCTGTACATCTCTGAAACCTCAATCTATCCATCTACAGTATATGAGTCAGGCCACTTGGGAACAAACAAACCAAGTCCTTCCTGCATTATCTGCAAGGACTAATATATTTCAGAAAAAAACTTACTGGTTATAAATACCCACTGAGAAACATTAGATGATCTTGTATCTGATATTGTTACTCAACCATTATTCATTTTTCTTGTTTCTTCCACCTCCCCTCTTTCTTGATCTGTGCTCTGGCGGATAAGTGAAAGAAGGCATCGCATGTCCCCTGGACATTTTAATTGGCTGGTATTTAATTCAACCTGACCCCCTTTCAATTGTGATCAGCCAGTGGGAGTACTGATAAGGACCTGCCACTCACAATAAAGCAGCAGTATAACCCAACAGCAAATCGTCTCTCTCTTATTTGTCGACGCTCTCCAACTGTGCCGTCTGAGGAGATTTGTCCATGGCTGAGTGCAAACTAAAAACCCAATGACAATATGGCATGTGAGCTGTGCTCATTCATCTCTGCCCTCCATTTACGACAGCGTGGGCTCCAACGGGGTAGCATACCAATGGGCCTGATTATTAATCGTCAGGAGATTTGTGAAAGCAGAATTGATGTGGGACCGTTTTTGTATTCCAGTCCTGAAGGCAGGCACCATGTCGTGAAACAACACCAGTGTTGGGTTTAATGAGTCCCAGTCGAAGCAAAAATAACAGAGTACGACAGAAATAAAACATCTTAAGAAGGAAAAAAAATACAGTATGTTAATTTTAGCACATATAATAATTGCCTCTTAATTAATACCTGCTCTAGTTACAGCCCATGAGTAACCAAAAGAGACTTCATGGTTTGATTCCCGTAATTCTAAAATAGATGAATAGATAAAACGCTGTACTCGGTTTGTCTAGGTTTGACAGTGTCAGATTAACTTGTTTGAGAGAAACACCTGTTTCTTAAAAATACGAGATGAATAAACATGGAAACATTTGTATCAGATCAGGCCCGGTTTAAAAAGGGATACATCTCAGGCATACAAACTGCAAGACAAATCCTTTGCCTGCTTTGTGAACTGAGCTTTGCATGGCTCCTCTCACTGTGCACCATTCTCCTTACAGCATCGTCCACAGAAATCCCTCATTTAAAAAAAATAAAAATAAAAATTAAAAAAATAAATAAATGAATAAAAAAAATCAAACACTTCAAATCAAAATATTCATCATTCATTCAATCGATCATTCATCTTCCGTTACACTTGTCCTCACTACATGAAACTGAATTTGAAACAGACATGACAAGGGTTAAAAAAGCCAAGGCATAAACTTATTGGCATTACAATAATTTTTTTCAGGAATGTAGTGTCTTGAGATATGACTTTCATTAGTTCTGTGACCAGTCCACACACGTAACTCAAAACGCCTCAAATCAATAATCGTCATTGAAATGAATAGAAATGCCATTAATCCGTTCCAGCCACGACCAAAAAAAAATAAAAAATGGTATCTGTTTTTGATAAGGAAAATTGCACTCTATAATATTGTACTTTATAAAACAGAGTAGTAACATAATTAAATAGCCCTTCATTGTCATGCTGACTACAACACGACATATTCTGCCCACTATACTCACACTCCCGTATCATGTCTTGTTCCCAAACTTTTCTCCTAAAAGTCATTTTTCCAGTAAATCCTCTACCACGCATCCGTCTTTGCCGTAGACTCCATATTGTGTCTTATGCTTCTCGGTTGAGCCTCACGCATCTTAAAATTTTTGTTGGTTTCAGCTTCCCTTTCTTTGTTTGTGTGTTACTTCTTTCCATTGAAACCTCTCCCTTACTGTACTCAATGTGTGAGCTGATAATTGAGTGTTTTACATACATCGAGGATAGAAGCAATCAGTGCACTGATGCTACTCCATAAAGCTCAATAATTAATAATCTAGGTAAATCACTGTCCTGTGTTTCCCGGCTGTAGAACAAAATACACAAGGAAAGAGAGAAAGTTTTTAACAAATGGTTCCTTGTTGATTTTATTTACCACACATTAAGTTAATTTGAGTCTACCATTTCAGAGCATCCCTACACTATTAATTGGCAATTCCGAGTGTGGGACTATTGTTATTGTAAAGAAGTCCATATAGCTGACTTTAAAACTTTTTTTACAGCGGTCAGGTCAACCGAAAAGTCAAGGCAGCCCCTAAAAAGATTGTTAACAGTGTCTTACCGTGACACGCCGGCTCTCCTCCAACGTGCTGAGAGGGCCAACTTCAAAATAAAACCTTCATATAGTACACCATTGTGCAACACTGCCATTTTAAGCTTTTATTTTGAAGTTGGCCACGGAGCGCTGTGCCTGCCGTTAATGAACTCTTAACCATACGTTCGCCCCCCTGGTGGCTGGCTGATTAGTTTGCGGGCACTTATCATATGCAGCAGTGCCCGCATTTTAAAAATGAAAAAACGCTGGCGATCAGGCTTATTTAATCGTGGCCGCTAAAATCGCGATCACGCTTAAAATACGTGTAGCCCTAGTGTACACACAAACATTGAGAACATTGAGACGGTAATTTAAGTTATTTTGTCAGCGGTGGAGGCAAGAAAAACAAAACTTTTGAAACGATTCCACTGGAGTGTCAGTAACAAACAAAAGATACCTGGGACTATCACAAAGGCTGTCAATGTAGTGTAACCTGAGGTCTGCACCGTGACTCAGGGAAGGAAGAAAGGAAAAATGGTTTGCTATTAAGGTGGATGCAAAGAAAAGGATATCGGACAGGAGAAAAGAGAAGGAAACCAGAGGAAGACAAGGATCTCATGCCACAGGATGAGCGATTGATTGGCTACTATGATTAAAAAGCCAGCCATTTCTATCATATGCGAACGGAATGAGGTACTTACAGGTAATCATTTATTGGTTCCTGTTTGAGATTCTTAATATCTTGCGATGAGCGAGTGAAGATGAGTGTTTTATTTCACTTACATGGTCATATTTGGTGTTGTAAATAAAGTGTTAAATTGGAGATTCAAGATTATAAATTCAGTACGTCAATCCCTCAGTTATCACGATTACAGACCACCCCCGCAATAGACAAAATACGCAAAGTAGCGATCAAGTATTTCTGGTATTATTTATATATATTTCTAAGTTTAATGCATACGCTTAATCACCAAGAAACAATACAGTATATGCGTGTGAGGTACAGGTATGTTTGTCCAATTGGGGTCACCGTTCACACATTCTTCACCAGAGTAAAACAATCGGTCAAGTGACGTGGAAGTGGACATGCAGTATGTGACCCTCCAGGACAAAGCCGATCGGAATTTGCACAGCCGTGTCTTGAGCTATATAAAAAAAAACATTTAAACAGGCATTAAAAATGCTTTTGGATGATGTACAGATTGTGGTGATCGGGTAACATCTGGCGAAGATATGTCCGTCTAAAGATCCGAAGCTGCGTTATAGTGTTAGCCTAGCAACAAGGATGTTTTGTTTACATCACAAAGGACTGTATTACGGCCTGTTGCTGGTTCTTACGTGTAATGACGTACGATACATCTAAATTAAATCTGTGGCTGCAGAAAATCACAAGCTTTCTGTCTCTGTTCTTCTACCAAATATTTTTGCTTGTTTTGCGCATGCCAACAGCCGATTAGTGTCGTTGATTTCTCGTCGCTGTCGGACTTTTGTCATGGAGATTTCTCTGCACCCTCTCAATAATTTACACGAGGCATTAAGGTAAGAAATTTACATCCAGAAGTGGGTAGTAACACGTGACATTTACTCTGTTAAATTTACTCAAGTAACATTTTGGATGAATTATACTTGTGAGAATAGTTTGAATTAACTGTACTTTTTACTTTTACTTGAGTAGTTATGTGAAGAAAAATTTATAATTTTACTCCGTTACAATGATCGACATGCCACTCGCTACTTTTATCAATTATTGCGTGCGCGATCTATTTTTAGACCGCATCTTTGACTTCCGCATGAATCCGTGTGATCACCAGTCTCGTTTGACTCCAATTCCCTAATCACACAGCACAACGCAGTCACATGACCGTGCACAAACCGTTCGTTGGCCAATCAAAGTGACTCATTTTAGGGGGAAAAACAACCGCGTGTTTACTTGACAGATTCCGAAAATCAACAGCTTTGTCATGCAGCTCTTAAATTGCCTGCCCAAAACTGTGGTATTTTAGCGTACTTCTAACTTGAGAAAACAGCTTGCAGTAAGCTGCGGATGTTTCTCTCGCTCTCTCTCTCTCTCTCTCTCTCTCTCTCTCTCTCTCTCGCTCTCTCTCTCTCTCTCTCTCGCTCTCTCGCTGCAATTTTCCCTGTGACTGAACTCCCCTGAGCAATGCACCTAATTGGGCTCAAAATCACAATACTTTCATAGACACTACTTTTATTTGAATATATTTTGCAATGATATTTTAGATTTTTACTATTTTTTCATAACCCCTAATTTTCCTAACTGCTACCAAAGTTGTGTACTGGACTAAATGCAGAATTCAAATTCATCCATCCATCCATTTTCTGCACCGCTTATCCTCACGCGGCTCGCAGCATGATGGAGCCTATCCCAGCTATTTTCGGGCGAGAGGTGGGGTACACCCTGAACTGGTCGCCAGCCAATCGCAGGGCACATATAAACAAACAGCCATTTGCACTCACATTCACACCTGTGGGCAATTTAGAGTCTTCAATTAACCTACCATGCATGTTTTTGGGAAGTGGGAGGAAACCGGAGGACCTGGAGAAAACCCACGCAGGCACGGGGAGAACAGACAAACTCCACACAGGCGAGGCCAGTAATTTAACCCCGGTCCTCAGAACTGTGAGGTAGATGGGCTAATCAGTCGTCTACCGTGCCGCTCTTCCCATATATTATTATTTTTTAATTTATACTCAGATTTATTTATTTATTTTATCTTTTAAATCAGAAGTTACTCACAAGTTCCTCTTGAGTAGGTTTTTGACTGAGTACTTTCTTACTCAAGTAAATATAGAGCTCAAAATATGGAACTCAAGTAAATCTAGAGCTCTGAGACCAAGGCTTAACTCTGGGAAGGCGTGTTATAGCTTGTCTGAAGTGTACCTGTTCTTCACAGATTGCTCATATAGTTTACTCTGTGTTTGTTTGTCTTTTATTTACTTTTTTACTTGAGTCATATTATTCTCAAGTAACAGTACTCTTACTTGAGTACAATATTTGGCTACTCACCTCTGTTCATATCAATTCCAACTGGGAAGTGATCTTTACTTATTTGTGTGGTCTTTGAAACATCTGAAAATCTTTTTTTTTTCACGTCGTCAATGCTTTATGGCAGGGGTGGGCACATTTTTTTGCCCCAGGGGCCACATTGAGGCGGGCCAAGCCAGGACCAGATGCTTACATATAAAAAATAAACGAAGAAAAAAAAGGCATTGTCGTGTTAATACTTAAATTTACTTTTAATGGGAACAGTGTTGTTTTGTTGATCACCTTTTTTTTTGCCAGTGCGTCGAAGTCTGGTGTTTGTTTTGTTGTGGCAATTCTCACCACACATCTGAGGTGTTCATCACTCAGCTGGGATCTGTAGGATGTTTTGTTGATGTCCATCACACTAAAAGTCTGTTCACATACATATGTAGAGCCAAACACCACTCGCTTCTCTGTGCCATCTTCCGGATTTTTGGAAAGGTTGTCTGCGCTTAATGAAGCATAAAATTAATCCAGTTTGAGAGTTGAACTTCTTTTTTAAGACAGTATCACATTGGAGCTCAATCAGTTCCATCTGCAGTTCCCGTGGCGCTGTTTCAGGATCTAGTGGGACGGAATCTTGGATGGCAATTTGTCAGATAAAGGTGTTTTGCTGAGCCTGCAAGCTTGATTTTAACCGCTGAGCCGTCGCCATCAGTTCCTGCGTTGATTGGCTGTGCGCATAACCAGCATGCTTGGTAGAAAAGTGACGGCTGATGTTATAGTCCTCTAAAACCACAATGGTTTCTTAACAAATTAGACATACAGCCTTTGAAAAAGGATTTAGTAGTCCATTCTAGTGGCACGGTGACCAACTGGTGAGAGCGTCCGCCTCACAGTTCTGAGGACCGGGGTTCAATCCCCGGCCCCGCCTGTGTGGAGTTTGCATGTTCTCCCCGTGCCTGTGTGGGTTTTCTCCGGGCACTCCGGTTTCCTCCCACATCCCAAAAACATGCGTGGTAGGTTAATTGACAACTCTAAATTGCCCGTAGGCGTGAATGTGAGTGCGAATGGTTGTTTGTTTGTATGTGCCCTTCGATTGGCTGGCAACCCGTTCAGGGTGTACCCCGCCTCCTGCCTGATGATAGCTGGGATAGGCTCTAGCACGCCCGCGACCCAAGTGAAGAGAAGCGGCTCAGAAAATGGATGGATAGTCCATTTGATATTAAACACTCACTGTTGACTTTTCTTTTCTTTGCCCCACGCATGGTTGAAGAAGGCTTTAGAGCAGTAGCAGAGTAAAAACAGAACAGTCAAAGTCAAGTCAAATCAATGTATCACTGTACCTATTGCGCTACCTAGTGGAACCACTGGGCATTACTGGACAACCTGGCAGAACCACTGGGCATTACAGCACAACCTGGTGGAACCACTCGGCATTACTGGACAAGGTCAAATGAATGCAGTCATGATTTTGATATGATTTGGACGATTCTGTACCAATCTTTGGCGGGCCGGATGTAGCCCGCGGGCCGTAGTTCGGCCACATCTGCTTTATGGTCTGAAAACACGGCCGTAGCCACTATGGTGTACAGTAGAGGCTGAGACGGGAGTGGATGTTGACTCCCGCTACCCACAGAGGTTGATCCCACTTCTACCTTATCCGAAGTAAATGTTTAAAAAAAATCCTGCCCGATCCCAAGTGTTTACAAAAATCCTGCCCAATCCCAGGTTTTTGAAAAAAAATCCCACTCCCAAAAAAATTGCTCCCAATCCTGTTCCGTTTTGCTTCCTCGGTAGAAAATATGCAGTTCTTAGTCACAGTAATAACTACATTAAATTACCAGAATGATGAAAAAACAAAAGATACGTTTATTAACAAAGTATTAGTCCGTTAGTTTAGCAATGCTGAGGGTAAAATGTAAAAATATCGATTTGATTAAGAATAAAATCAAATCTAACTGCATCATTGTTTCACTTCCGTCAAGGTTTCCTCTCCAGTCATCAGCCGGCATCATGGTTTCCACTCCCTTCCATTCCCGGTGACTTTGTTTTCATAGTTCCCGCTCCCAATGACCTTCGCCCCCGCTCCTGCTCAATCCAGTGATTGATGGATATTAATGAATCACAGACTTGCAAACGTTCGTAGGCATGCTTTAAGCAACAATTTGTGCGTACGCACGCTTTGTAAATGAGGCCCAAATGTCCCATTTGCCTAGTGACTGGCTGCATGCAGAAGAGTTTCAAACCAGCGTGGATTCCACCCATATACCTGGCAGACAATATGGATAACGAGAATAACTTCAACCTGAAAGTAGAGTGAATGATGCTCTTTGAATGTGTCACAAATTTCAAACGCTGTGCTGCTATTTCAGAGGTATCGTTATTTGAAAATGTCAGTGAGCAGCAGATTAATTTTATAATTCACTTTGAAGCTCTCCTTTCAAAAGCTGCACTCATCCTGCACATTCCGAATGACTAGATCCCTGCAATGCCTCTCTCCAATCACCACCCCATTTATGTACAGTGTACTGTAGGTCAAGCTCTCCACAGCAAAGCTTCCTGAGCGTCAGTCAACATCTCGTATGACAACTTCTTGACAATTTGTTTTAATGAACATCATGACGTTCTTTGTGTTATCCTGCACATGCTGGTTGAAAGTGTGTTGCTAAACAACTAACGAAAACAAGCTTTATTACCAGATGTTTTTAACCAGAATCAGACCTCCATTCACTTTCAAAAGAGCTAAAACTGTGAAGAAATGTGAGCATATGATTGGGAACTCTCCAAGTTAAAGAAACGAATAAAGTTAACACCGCTGAAAGCTTAACAAAAGTAACAAACAGTGAAGTACATTGTGAAGTGATATGAGTTCACAAAGTCAAACAGAAGCAACTAAAACTGGGCTGTGAGCTAAATTTAGAAACAACCACAATATCTTCTCATTGTTTTTGCACTATGACTTCCCTTTTCATGAAAGTTATAACTTGCTTTTTGAAGACTTTAACCTAGTTCTTTAAAGCCAACTTTAAAAAAAGGGAGCGGCATACTTTGAGATTAAAAAAAAGCAACTCTACCCAACAATGTGTGGCAGGTTTTATGCAGATTATACCCTTTATCTCACTCTTATGCTCCCAGTTTATCATGTTATCTTATTTTCTTTACATCTCCCATCAGCTATGAATATGAAGTAGAGTTATTTTCTGATTTGGATGGCACAAAAAAAAGGACAATAGGCCTCATTATGGTGCAGAGTTTAAACGGTGTCAAGAACAAAAAAACCTTTGCAACCCTGTGTTAGCACTGAAGCATTACGTCCTTCCTCTGATCGTACTTCCGAAAGCAGAATATTGCTTTTGTCTCGCAGTTCTTTGTCAGTGTCTTTTATGCATTTTTTTCAACCAATCTTGTATGGCAAATTGTCAAAACAATGAGAGTACCTGCTAATCGGTAATCACACTAACGACTACCGCTTGTATTCCGCAACAGTTGGTTTTCATCCGCACATTCAGGCTGATTTCCCATGGTGGCCATCTTAACAGCCACTGTGCATCATCCACTTAAAGACCATGTGAAGTGAATTAAGAGATTTGATTCTAAACACAACATACTGTATATAATTGAGGACGATTCCTGAAAACATGGGCAAAGACTGAGAACTATTTTTGTCAATTGTGGCGCTATAGCGTTGAACTCTTTTTCAACATTTCAGTTGTCCAGATTTTTTGGCACGTGCCTAAATTGGCACCCGAAGACGCACTTCGGGATCCGGCATGAGATGCCCCTGCCCCACAATAAAATAACTTGAGCACTTTTGTTTGTATCAGTGGTTAACTGGTGCATTGCTGATGTGCAGCTAGCTATGTCTGCACCCCGAAAATGCCTTTTCCCTAGAGCGCCTTGTTGTCGGCCGTGAGTGTGTGCACATCAAGCAGAGAAAGGCGGACTAACCAACCAGCATGTAGAAGGGTGCGTCATGCTGACTTGGCCGCTGTACAGCAACTTACCGCAGCGTGGAAAAGCCGGCTCGATGAAGTAGCATGGTAATGGTATTTGATTGATAGCTGACAATTGAGCAGTTAAGTTACTTAGCATTTAACTTTACAGGGATTGTCAAGACAAGTAAATGCCTCCCTTTAATAGACGCTTGGCTGCAGGCCGCTATTTCCAGAAATGACATTTAAAGTGAAATCACATTTTCCTCGACATTTTCTTTCTTCGTTTCTCTTTGAAAAGTAATTGGCTAAGCAGCAAAAGCCCTTATACAGGTGTAGCTGTGATCTGCTCAGCCATCCTATGAAAGTTCTTTGGCCTCCAGCAGACCTGCACTGCCAGAGTCCTCGTACCTGTCTGCCTCAGTAATCTGCCAGGGAGCAGACAAACATCAGCGGGTCTTATCTCGACTTTCCAGGAGCAGTCAGGGAAGAAGCGGAGAAAAGGCAGGGGAGCCCAGCAGCACCCAACAGCAGACTGAATTCAGTCAACACAAAATGCAAACAGTTCATTTAATACACACAGGCACACAACAAATTTGCATTCACAAGTGCCAAGGAAGGGACAGGCTTCATTCAGCATTCTCCCTTTTTATAGAGTATATATTATTTAAATTGTTCTTGTAAAGCAGGTAAACATGAATGTCCTACAGGCCAGGACCAATGCAGCAGTATCCAAAGTGTGAAAAAGATAAAGCTAATGATGATACCCAGCATGGCTGAGCAAATAGGATTCACCCAACAGCAACACTAAACAGAGCGGTTGACACATACTGTAGGGGATGTGGGGGTATGATACGCCATCTGCACCAAAGTGATAGTCAATACTTGTGCGCAATGAAATTGAAACCATCGCCACAAACCCATTTTCTATGTGTCAGAGTTAGTACAAAGTCACACTGTCGACAGTGGCAGATTTCGCCTCTCGGAGAAATTTGTCTTTTCAGCACACTGTGGGTGCTTGTGTTTACTATATTCACAGGTGCGGCATGTGGGAGAGTGGTAGGTTAAAAATGATGAAAAGCATGTGCTCCGTCAATTGTCACTGGCCAACTCTTGCTACTTTAATTAAAAGTCATTTAAAGATGTAATGATATCCACGCAAACAAGGTGAGGTCACCAAAAATTCCCCTCAAGATTGCAGTTATTTTTAAATAAGATTCAAGTAATAGTAAAAAGTTGTCCTCCAAACAATTACTTGCGTAAGAGTATACAGTGAAAAGCTACTCAAGTACAGATTAAGTTCATTTTTTAGATAGTGCATGAAGGTAAAATAGACAACTATACAGTGCCGTGAAGAAGTATTGGCTCCCTTCTCAAATTGTTATATTTTTGCATAGTTTCCCCACTTTAAGTGAACTTAAAATGCTGTTTTTAAAAGGTGATTTCATTTATTAAGGGAAAAAAAATATCCAAAGTTACCTGGCCCTGTGTGAAAAAGTAACGCCAGGACAGATTCTGTTTAAGTGATTTCTTGATTTAACAGGTATGGAGGTAATCAGGCTTGGCTGTGATCAGTGAAAATTAACCGAAAACTGTAATTAGCCACAATTGATTCATGATTTAACAAGGGGGGTAATTCCTTTTTCACACATGGCCAGGTAACTGAACAATTTTTTGTTCTTTAATAAATGAAATCACCATTTAAAAACAGCATTTTAAGTTCACTTGGGTTATATTTGTCTGATATTTACATGTTTGATGATCTTAAACATTAAAGTGGGGAAACTATGCAAAAATAAGATTTACGTTTAAGTGCACATGCAGCATGGAAGCTTTAGTGGCCCAGTCTTGTAGAAGCTCCTCCTGTCCACCGTGAGCCTGTCTCGCCTCTTCTCGAAAAGCCGCACAACACTCTTCCTTTCTCAGCTTCCACCACATGAGTCTCAGCTTTGCCTTTGTCTTCTTGATCTTCCTCCCCACCACCACAGTCATCTTACACACCACCATCCTATGCTGTCTAGCCACACTCTCCCCTACCACTACCTTACAGTCGGTAACGTAGGTGACCCTATATTGCTGCCTCTTCTGGAAGAAAGTGCTCACTACAGCCATTTCCATTCTTTTTGCAATGTCTCCCACCATCTGTCCTTCCAAGTTCCTTTCCTTACCCATCACTTCTTGATCACTCTTGTTTCCTTCACCAACATGTCCATTACAATCTGCACCAATCACGACTCTCTCTCTCTCTTTCTGTCTGGGATGCTCAGAACTACTTAGTCTAGCTCCTTCCGGAATTTCTCTTTCACCTCTAGGTCACATCCTACCTGTGGGGCATAGCCTCTAATCACATTACACATAACACCCTCAATTTCAAGTTTCAGCCTCATCACTCAATCTGACACTCTTTTCACCTCCAAGACATTCTTAGCTAACTCTTCCTTTAAAATAAATACTCCATTTCTTTTCCTATCTACTACATGGTAAAATATTTTGAACCCCTGCCCCTAAACTTCTTGCCTTTCCACCTGCTCTCCTGGACACACAATATATCAACCTTTCTCCTAATCATCATTTCAAACAACGCCTGAGCTTTTCTTCTCATAGTCCCAACATTCAAAGACCCCACATTCAGTTCTAGGCTCTGTGCTTTCCTCTTCTCTTTCTGTCTAAGAACCCGCTTTCCACCTCTCCTTCATCCTTGACCCACAGTAGCTTTATGTCCACTGGCGCCCTGCAGGTTAACGTTGTTAACCCGGGCCACGACTGATCCGGTATGGAATTCTTTGGACGACCCCTCATATTTGTTTGGCAGAGTTTTAAGCCGGATACCCTTTGTGACGCAACACTCTGCATTCATCCAGGCTTGGGACCGGCCTATAGTTAGCACTGGCTCGTGCCCCGCCCCCCGCCCCCCATAGGGCTGCATTTCCGTATTACCATATATAAAGTGTCAAAAATAAACGCGGTCGTTGTCAGTAGGTTCCACTTATTAAGCTTAATTGTTGTGATTCAAAGCTTTTGACGAGCTTCATGTTTCTTTGATATGCGGTAAAAGCTCTTTGGATCAGTCTAATCAAATCTGTTTGAACAGGCGATAACGCAACACGATCCTACAATTATAATATTAACAAAAACATCAACCCATTCATGAATGCTTCCATGATCATTTTTATACTGAAGCTTATTTTGCGAAACAGTGTTACGGTGAAGGGATTCAATTTATACTGTGATATGAATTTTACATCATATAACCCAGCACTAATTTCTGCCATGTTTCATGTAAATAAATGTCTTTCAAACCTTTGTTTCTGTTCCATCATGTGACTGCCTGGGTGCATTTGATTGGTCATATGGAATCAAATGTCAATAGGCATTGGTGAAATACAGTCATGTGACACAAGTCTCTTTGACAAATCAAAATAGATCGCACCAGTAACAAAAATATCACCGAAAATTGCAAAAGTGAAACGTGTGCTGCATTACAACAACTAAAATAATACTAATAATAACTGTATCCAAAAAGTTACTTAAATAAAAGTAGCGCAGTAAATGTAGCTCAATACAACCCAGCTCCGCTAACAAGGACATAATTTCCAGGAACTAGTAAACAATAGCAGGTACTATTTAAAGTACCTGGTCAATTGGAGATAAACATATGCCAAGATGATACCACAGGGTGATGATAGACAAACAAACACAAATGCTAACATTAGCTTACCCTGTTGCTGTGCTTTAGCTTTGGATGCTGAAGTATTACACTGCACGTTCACTACTTTGCTGCAGCCATCCATTTTCTTTCTGGCCTCAGTCTTCTCTTTGATCAAACTTGTGAGCATGGCCAACAGCCCGTGCTGAGAAGTTCATCAAAGAGCAATTGTTGTATTTGTTAGCGTATTGTTTGAAATGTTGCGTTAAGTGTGGTGTAATGTTTGCAGTTACTCGCTGAACTGTTCTAAAACCCGACCGCCCCGTACAGGAGAATGCCATTTTGGTAAGGACTCATAATGGGTCACAGGTTTTACTTGGGTTGCTGACTGTTAGAGTACATGCTGGAAACTAAAGTATTTTAATGACTTTAATGCAGCATACTTTCGTGTCAAAGTGATTTTTGAAATGTCTAACTTATGTCTTGAGCTGATAAACCCTGTACTAGAAAACAATGTTTAAAATATTTCGACCTAGCTTGGTGATGGACAAATCCAGCTGCAGAGACTATGTTGCCTCTCTTTTATTGCCTGCAGTTATAGACAAAAGATAACAGATAGCAGGGTGCAAGGAAGCTTTAAGGCAACAAAACATGTTGTCCTTTAAATCAGCAGCAATAAAACTGTCTATTCAGAGAGGGCATCTTCATCTGCAGTGCACACAAACGTAAACGGGAGGTCAGGAACAACATTAAGTGGCCCAAGTGGAAGGGAAAGAAGACACAACTGCAAGCTCTAATGACCTTTGTTTCTGTACGTGTGCTTGCATAAATGGTTGCAGGCTGAAGGACTGTTTTGTTGGGCATAGACAAAAAACAAAAAAGGACAAAAATAGTTGAGAACATTTGTGTGGATCCTTTAATTTTGTGTCCTTCCATTCCACAGTTTCGGAGTCGCGACTGAAATTGATGACAGCTACGGCAGTTATCAAAGTGACATTTTGTTTCTGAATGATAAAAATGAGCCCTCTTGAAAATAGATACTTTCATCCACACTGGTGTTGTGGGAGGGCGTGGGGGTGCTGACGAAAAAATATTTGCCTATCAAAACTGGTCCCAAAAAATGTGAGGGGTAACTTTTATTTTTCTAAATCCATTCATCTACGGGGTGGGGGAGCGATAATGCTGCCCTGGGCGATTGCCCCCGTCACCCATATCAAAAACTGCCCCTTGCTACTTCGCATGGGATTATGAAACCACCGAAGTAGTTACAATTTATTTTCACACATTTGAGAGTTGTCATTGTTGTATATTGTAGCTGTTTGATTACATTTTTTTTTATTTTGAACGTTGATTGAGTCAAAGGGTTCTCCAGGAAGCCATGACCATGTGGTAAAGAATGGCGCTAGGATTGCGTCAACTTGCGGAAGCAGAGCCCAAAGTGTGGAAAAAAAGGATTTTAACACAAGCGGGAAGCCATTCATGTATGTGTCACATGGACATGTCTCCAAACACAAATACGCCATCGCGTTGAAAAGGAAATGCAGTTTATCAGAAGCTAATGCTAATCAGCTCCGCTTAGTTTGCGGGCAGCCATCACGTTACGTTTTATATATAACATATATATCATGAATATTACCAGAGAAGCTCATCAACACATTTTTATTACTTCGAATCATAATAAGGCTTTAACTTTATTTTTGTTATGTTCAGTTTTAGGGGTTAACTCATTCTAACATTTGTAAGACCGTGATGGTGTACCACTAGCTCATCTGTAAGGACTTGGGCTTTTGGAGTCTGAGGCAGATGAATTTACTTATTTGCTTTGTCATTTTTTAAATCTTTATTATTATTTGAACACTGTACAAGTCAAGTTGCTTCAAGAATAAATTGCGTTCAACTTGGGGGTTCTACTGTACAAGGTCTATAATTTGGTCTTGATAAAGTTGTTTGGTAGGATCCCATATCGTAGTTGTCGCCTTCATAGGCACATCCAAATATTGCCATCTTATCAATACTGAAGTCCCAACGCTTCCTGGTGCTGTCAATTTTGAAGTGTGAAATGATAAGGAATAAGGGAATATCTTCTTCTTACCTTTGATCTCTTGATGTGTGGGACTTCTTAATACATGTTGCAGTCCACCAGTCTGTCAGACTTCAGTGCTTGTACTAGCCACTTGGCTTCTCTTCATCTCACAAGCACAAATGCAGTGTGTACCACCAGCTCGCACGAGTGTGCAATCAAACCCGTTTGGCTTCTGCTAAATGGGATTCAGCGTAGAGAAACTCTGTAAGGAAGGATGAGAAAGTCTCAGAGTCAGAAAACACAGCTCGAATGTTTGGATTACTGTAAACATACATTATATGAGTCATTCCGGGGCTTAAACATTGATTTCATTGTTGTCAATTTTATGTTTAAAGATGCCTTGTCCCTCGAGGCAAAAATCAACTTAACAATGCTATTTTAATCAAATAACTGGTGGCACTGCAGAGGACATCCAACATTCACATGAGGATTGGCTCTGTAAAATGTAGCTTCAGAATTTACTGTCCATTTTTGCTGATGTTTGTTTTACTTTGTCCCTTACTCAGCAGCCTTCCTCTTTATTTAGCGCCTTCAACATTTTTCATACCGTCACAGTATATACATTGAGCAACTTCTCAAACTCATCAGCAGTCACCGAGGCAGATTCACAAGACAATTACAGAAGTAAACAAAAACATTGATTGGATTGGATGGATGTGTACTGTACACAACTGTCAGTGTCTTGTGGCGTTGCATGTTAATAGTGCCCATTATCTGATAAGTGAGAATTTATTAGAATGATTGTATGTAAAATGTGACAAATCTACTAACTGTGCTACTGATTCTTGTTTGTTGTTGTAATGACACCGAGCTGTCCTGTAAATTGTGGCACCCAGGGTAGATATATTTCCAGGGTGTAGGAAAGTATGTGTATCCGCCGCTGACTGGGTCTCAAAAGCAGTCACTCAACAAGGCACGCTCATGATCACGCATTTTGAATGGTGGCGGAACTGCTGTTTTCCGTGTTCCACTGGATTCATATTTTTTCACCTTACCAACACACACCAGTAATGATGACATAGAAGAGGTGTTCTGGTTTTAATCACGACTTAGCAGCTTCTCGAAAGAGCAATTGCACACGTTAAAAGACTCCGACAACTTTACCTGAAATGATAGTTGACAAACCAAACCAAGTTGACAAATTTGATGTAAATAGGTGGACGAACAGAAAAATCTTTTGGACGAACAGCTGGGCCGGTCCCTTCATGTGACGTCCCTCTGACCCCCGCTATGATGGCTCATATTTTCCCCTCCCTCGCTTCCGCTTTCCAATTTCATGAATTTTATCAACTACTAATGTCTCTCAACTGTGCTCTATGTATTCATTCCTATATATTTTACCACACATCACATGACCACCATCTGCAAACTCTTTTTGGCTCCTGACCATTATTTTGTAAACTCGGCTTTCTATAACTTAGTTAATCAGTTTGGTGGCTTTCTTTTAACTGGTCACACCTAAAATCTCGACCCCCATTGACTTTGTATTAAGACGGCCACACATTGTTGCATTTTCACTGGTTTTAAAGTCACGACTTTTTAAAATATTTCTCTCACGAAAATAATTGTTATAATCAATGGATCCATCTTTCAAGGATTTTTTTGATAATGCTGCACTCATGGAAATCAATCAATCTTTGAAATTTTACACTCATACCGAGTGTAGGTGCGTTATTAGCGGGGAGTGTCCTGCCTAGAACATGAGTGGGATTCATAATAACACAGTGTAGGCTTAGCTAGCTAACTAACTGCACACTTTGGTCCTTTAGTCGTAATCTCACCGCATAACCACTGATGAAAACAAAGGCACTCGAGTTCTTATTGAGTGGGGGAGTGGGGACTCCAGCTGGACTCCATCTGCAGCGTATACAAAACTAGGCATCATTTAAGCCATGCTCCCAAAAAATTCACAATTAAGTTAATCGACATGAGCAACCTATAGGATGAGCTGTGGCTGAGCATGACAAAGTGCATTACACTAATATAAAATGTATGTGGTGTTTATACTGTGTGTGATGTTGATATATGATTGTTTGTATTGCAACTGTCTCCTGCTCCAAGACAGGTTTTTCTTCAGGGAGACATATGAAGAGCAACCTTGAACCTTTACATCACTCCTGAGCAGGCTGTTGGCTTGACGTTTGGGATGTGAAAGCTCCCTCCCAAACACTACCGAAATGGGCTTGCCAGCAATAACAATAGCCCCTTTCACATTTGGTCTCTAAGAGGGCTTCTTCTCGGGCCGCCCCTTTGTGTTGAATGTAATTGTCACATCCCATATGCTGGCGTTGCTACACATCTAATTATCTGAATGCGCAGAGCCACAACAGTTCTGTGAACATGCACTATGGAATAAATGCCTGCTCTAAATGCGCCATTTTGTAGAGAAAGACAGTGTGAAAGAGGCTTATATTGGAATTCTACAATGGGTGCATACATGGCATTGGGGGCATAAGGGCATTCAGTATCTTTTTCAAAAGCCAGGGTAAGACCACAAACTCATCCAGTAATAGTGACTGTCACCGAAGAATTTTTAAACAGCCAGTGTTGCTCTCTATTTGCATTTGTCCAGCCTTTGCTTTACAATGGCCCACCCATTTTGGCTGGTCGTTTTATTCTGCCAGGACATCCATTTGCCAGAAATTATGCACACTTTGTTTTGTAGGTTTACAGTTGATACTTTCAGCTCTCGGAGAGAACATGCGATAAATAATAATGCTGTAACTTTTGAAGTGCACACATGTAAAGTTTCAACTGAAAGGCTCTTTTTCACTTTGTCTGCACTGCTATCAAAACTATCCCCTCTTTTGACTGCCCTTGACATTGCATGGCCGGTGCAACCATGATGCATCCTGCAACTGTAGATAAGCTGTTTGTAGTTTTCAAACACAACTGAATCCCCTCCCAAAAAAACATCTCCTTCATTAGGTCATTTTGTCTATATGATTGGCTTGGTGACCAGTCCAAGGCGCCCGAAGTTAGCTGGGATAGCCTGCGGCTCAACCGTGATCATCCTTCATCCGTTTCCTTATCTGCTCGATTAATTTTCTTTTGAAAGAGCAGAGTCACAACTATCAAAAAAGGAGTTGATTGTAATTTTTTAAAATGATATATTGTATAAGTGGAGGAAGGTTCCTCCCCCCCCCCCCAAAAAAATATCGATTAAGGTTTATTCAGTGTATCGCAATGTTGTTGTCCTTCTCAAAGTTGTATGATAATTCTTATGCATATTTCTAAATGCAAAGAATGAATCCACAAAATGTCAAGTTGCATTTCATATAATAAAGGAGATAAGTCATAATGTTGTATATATTACACACCCATCATTCCATCCATCCATTTTCTGAGCCGCTTCTCCTCACGCGGGTCGCGGGCGTGCAGGAGCCTATCCCAGCTATCATCGGGCAGGAGGCGGGGTACACCCTGAACTGGTTGCCAGCCAATTGCAGGGCACATACAAACAAACAACCATTCGCACTCACAGTCACACCTACGGGCAATTTAGAGTCTCCAATTCATGCATGTTTTTGGGATGTGGGAGGAAACCGGAGTGCCCGGAGAAAAGCCACGCAGGCACGGGGAGAACATGCAAACTCCACACAGGCGGGGCCGGGGATTGAACCTCGGTCCTCAGAACTGTGAGGCAGACACTCTAACCAGTCGTGCACCGTGCCGCCCACCCATCATTTAATATGATTATTTAAGAATGGCTATTTTGCCAATTTTTCATGATGTCAATGTTAGAATACCAATCCATTCATTAAAAATTTAAAATGCAGATGGATATGGACTTAACCACCATGGCAAGAGTAATGAAGAGATACTTATGTTGAAAGCAGGGATGAAGGCTGAAAATAGATGAAGGGATACGACAACGGCTGGAACACCCTGAAGGGCGCTTTGTTCTACACAAATGATTTGTCTTGTTTTTAAATGTCATCAAGAGTGAGACTCTATGATAACAAAAAAAACCTCTAAGCTACCGAATGGGAGGTTTGGGCATGAAGGAAAGAGAAAATCAAATTCATGAATATGAGAAGTTGGATGTGTTCCTCAATTGCTCTCCTATAAAACAAAATGTGTGCAATGCTGCCTATTTGGTAATAATGAATAGATAAAATCACAGGTGGCAAGTTTGTTGCAGTAACACCAAGATGTTCATTTTATTTTGTTGTGCCGTAAAAAATGAAATAAACACTATTGCTGCAAGGCCACATTTGTAACTATAAACAACTAGTGAATGGCAAAAGCTGCATTATGAAAAGACTATTTCAAGTATTTGGGTCCGTCTGTGAAGAGAAACAATAACTGCCGGGCTTTAGTTTGTCGACAAACACATATTTCGAGTCGACTGAAGATTGGTTTGTAGCTGTAAAAGTGGTGGTAAAGACTTATAACCATATGTTCCAGAGAGTATTGTAACTGTAACAAAAAAAAAAAAAAAACACTGTAAATCCCAATTAAAAAAAAAAAAAAATCAAACAAAATTTCCATTCAAGAAAATGCAGTTCTCCAAACTATTACACATCTCCTATGGGATATAATAATCAATACAATTTTGTCAATTGTGTGGAATTGTTTGTTGATTAATCATGTCTAAAAGCAATTGAGTCATAATGGAATTGCACGACTTGGCTGCAACCAGCAGAAGTGCTGCTGAATCAGTCTCAACTCGTTTGCTGTCTAAGAAACAGCATGAGGTAATCTCTGGGACGCAGAACCCGTCTCTTTCCTGACCAATATGATGGCTAGGCATTTCCATGGTGTTTATACTTGTAATTGTTTGAACAGATTAACCTGGCACCTTCAGGCATCTGGGAATTGCACCCAAGGATGAACCAGACTTGTGCAAGTCCACAATTCTCTTCCTGATAGCTTGGCTGATTTATTTTGACTTTCCCATGATGTTACACAAAGAAGCCGTATTTTTCAGGCGTGTCTAGTTCAAATACTGTACATCAACAGGTGTCTCAAATTAACTCAAATATTGTCAATAAACCTATCAGAAGCTTCCAAAGAAATGACTTAATCGATTTGGTTTTCCCAAATTGTTTAAATGCATAGTAATCTTACTGTATGTAAACTTCTGACTTTAAAGAAAGTAAACTCATTCTCTCATTATTCTGCATTGAAGCAAATACAAATAATTTTGCTAATCCTAATTGATCTAAAACAGGATCAATTTAGTCTAATTTCATGTCAAATGAGAAAAAATATATTAAAAAATGTATTTAGTGTATGTATGTATGGTTTTAACTGTAAATTTCTGGCATGTTTCACCAAATAACACATTTTGAAAACTTTGCTTTTATGAGACTGTAACTGCCTGGCTCAGTTTAATAAATGGAGTCAAATGGAGTCAAACGTCATTAGCAGTTATATTGGATTGGTGAAATGAAGTCATGTGACAAGTTTCTTAGATGAACTAAAATACATCACGCAAGAAATAAATACCTGTGGATTTAAAAAAAAAAAAAAAAAAAAAAAGACGAAGCGAGCAAAATGCCACTCAATGTAATGGAGCAAAAGTAGTGTTTGTTCTTACCAAAAATACTAAAGTAAAACTGAATAGTATTTTTATTTTTAGGTAAATGGAGCTTGTGTGGGCATAGTTATTGAAACAAACATATAAGTACGTACTGAGCATTCTGTCAGTTCTTCCGCAAGCTTGCAGTATCTTCGGAAACCCTGGAGGCAGTGTGGTGAAAAACTCTGGGGGACATCCAGAAGTACTATTTTGTCGTCAATTTCTCTCATTGGTAATACCAATGAAAAATGATTCACCATAAGTAGGCCTTGATGTGTGCTTCACGAATCACCAAATATTATAATGGTTGGGTAAGCAAAACCTCACCTTGTTGTTTCCACAGTCACGCTGCGAACCGCAAGGACATATGTGACACCAGGAAAAAAAGGTTTTAGATTAGAATCACTGAATCCCTCTCGACAGACTCAGTGAAATGTTCAGCCTCAAGTTGATAAATGCCTTCTAGTGTCAACTGGCCCAGTGAGGCTACATTAAACAAAACAAACCTTTTAGTGTAGGAGGGCTTTAAGATATTCTCAAAGCTGACATCTCACTTTCACTCAAGTAATGAAAGATTTCCTTCCGTTATAGAGTTATGTTTCACATGCAGTGGAACTTCCCAAATCGATCAGCCTAAAAAAGAATTAACTACTGCAACTAAATTATTTGGTTTAAAAAAAAAAATTTAAACTCATCCTTCATATGACAGCAAATTATGCAAAGAAAAGTGTGCTACCCATAGATCCTAAAATGGAATTGACTGCGATGTTTAACATTCGAGTCTGGCCTCTCTGTACAAATTTCCATGTAGATACAAATGCTGATGTAAATACACTTATTAACATGCACAAAACTGTACCCATAGAATGCCACTTTTAATAATTATTATAGTTTAATTTAATATACTGTGGATTCTCTTGGTACTATTGACAGTTAGGGATGTTAGAATGGATCTTAAAACATTACTTGTACAGACCAATTAAAGCAGATTTTCTGATGGCAACATTCATTCAGTCTGGAATTATTAAACTACATTATTTTATATGGGGAAAAAAATGATTGTGTTTGACCTTGAACACAATCAGTTCCAGAAAAAAACTATTGAATGGTAAGCGTGTTTCCATGCAACAACAACAAAAAAAAGTTTCATGCAGCATACAGACAATTACAATGCTACCATTCATAATTAAAGGTATTTCTAATTAAAAGCCAAAATCATGATGAACCCCATTTGTGTTGTTTTCATCTTCTTTGCACTTTAATAACTTATTTTATGTATTTGTTCACTTGTAGCACATGTCCTGTGTGTTTATGCATATGTCTACATATAGGGTTGGGCATCGTTTGAATTTGAGAGAGTACAGTCCCGATTCCGGTTCCTCATTTCGATTCCGGTTCCAAACGATTCTTGATTCTAATTCTTTTAGAGGGCTGGGTCAAAAAACTTTGCATGCTTTAAATAAAGGGTGTCCAAATTATGAACATCCATTTTCTTAGCACCCTGCAGCATAAACTAAAATGAACATTTGACTCGGGGTTCATTATAACCAGTATCAATATCAAACCTATGAACTAAAAGGCAATGTGTGTGACACTAAACCAATTGACTTAATATTCATTAATTATTGTTTCAACTAAAAGGCAAATATAGCATTGTTAAGAGTTATTTGTGACTGTTTTATCACATCAAATGGTTTATATGTGCAACATTTAACTTGACTTCCTGTTTTAAGCATGCAGCCTTTAACTTTGAAGGGTACACACACTCAGCATTTTGGCACAAAAAATAACTTCACACGACACCAGTAAAAACAAAAGTAAAAAAGGGCCGCAAGAAAAACGGTAATGAATGGAACCAAATGCTCTGCAAAACGTTAATTCCTTTACCTACCCACCGATGAGACACGAGATTAGTGTTTGTGATATTGTGAGACAATGTTTTTGTGAATTTTGTCCCAATTCATTGTGATGTAAAGTTGCTAGTTTGACCTTTGGTGAAGTTTTAGCTCAATGTTAAGCTTGTAATGTGACTGTTTCTAGTTTCTTTCCAGTATGGTAAAGGAATTTCTATTTTATTTTTGTCTGTCATCAGCTCTTATGTTGGTTTGAAGACTAAAATAAACGCTAAAAACCAATGCAAAAGTGCAACCCACCGTTTAACTTGTTAGCTGCCTCACTGTTGGTATAGACGTATTTTATTGTTTCACTCACCCAACTGACTTCACTGAAGTTCCGCGCGATGTAGGCTGAGGCTCGGAGCGGGAGGGAGTGCGTTAGACTCCTCCACATTGTGAAAGCCTCCTTGGAACAATATGATCTTAATCCAAGTGTTGCACAGAGGTGACTGGTCATTTATTTTAACATAGTTAAGACACACTTTTGTTCACTGCTGCTGTTGGGCACAAGCTCGTCTTCGTGAGCATTCTTCTTTGTTGGTTTTTGCCGCTGAAATTTGAAAATTTTAACGATACCGGGAGAACCGGAATTTTAGTCCCAGTTCCAATCAGTTCTATCTATATACTGTATGTAATATAGCTTTAAGTATGCATGAGTTTAGCTTTTGAGTCAATCATAAATCCAAATGAATTTCACATTCACATTCATTAAATGCATTCATTACGAATAATGAAAAAGAATGTCTTGTCCAGTTGATTGGTGTGCTAAATGTGGTTCGTGCTGATTTGATCCTCAACATGCACTGCCTGCACCAGCCAGAAACATGAAATAAGAACGGTTGATATTTTGCCATGGAATCAGAGAAGCGAGGCCGTATGGATTTTCAGGTATTGTTTTGACACAACCATCAATCAGTATGGGTAATCTGAGAACTAGGACATTTAGACAAAAATTTGCAAGACAGCAGATGCAGTTCAAGGGGGGAGCGGGGGCACATTAATAATGTAACGCCAAAAAATGTTTAAATCTGTTGACCATGAGAAAAAACAGGCATTGGCAGGACTTGATGAGGTTTTCACGTTTAGCTGAAGATGTCTAGCTCTGCCAGTCAGCTTCGCTGTCCAGGCCTGCCTTCCCTCTAATGCCATTCTTAACTATGTAAATGTGAAGGAATATAGTTCCCTATCAGCTTGTGCCATGACCCCAGTTGGAAAGCCATAGTCCTTGCATTACAGGAGAAATTAAAGGCAGCTGCGTGCTGCCCAGGCAGTCTGCAGAGAGACGATAAAACGTTCAGAATTCACGAGCTGTCATCATACTGACCGTGATACTGACCCATGCCACTCTTTCTCCATCAACCCTCAAGTGGCAATGCCCAGGGACATTAGGTGAAAAGTTGAACACGGTAAATATGCAATAGGCTTATGGAAACAAATCTTTACCTTTGTCTGTGCCAACATAAAGGTTAGTGGTTATTAAAAAGACGGAATCAAAACCAATTACTAATCCTTGTATTGTCCATTCAATATGCAGCGGAGCAATCTTAGTTAAGGTTTTTGATACAAAAATCCTTTTGTTATTCATAATGTGCACTGATTTACAAGGTATAACAAGGAGGAAACTAGAGGCACAGCCAAAAGGAGCAGCATCAGATTAAAAATGGAATGGATGAGAGACAAGTAAAACAAGAACTAAAAATGAAAACATTTTCAGAGGTTGTCAAGATTGCAATATTTGTAGTACCGTAATGTACAGTAGATAAGATGTGTCCATTTAGATTCCTAATTAGGTAAATGGAAAGTATCGTAATGTCACAGGCCAACTCAATATTTATGAGCTATACATTGGCCATTCATATTTATTTATTTTTTTTTTTACAGTGGAACCTTAGAAGCCTCACAAGTTACTTCTGGTTTGAACAATATCTTCAGGAGAAATATGCTGTCATCATGCAAGACCTCGTCAAATCTTGACAAATCTTGTGAGACTTCAACATATCTTATGACACTTCACCAATAGAAGTACTGTTAGTTAAAATGCTACTTTAAAAAATGGCTGGACAGTAAATAGCTTCATAAAGATGACTTCCTAACCCAGGAAGAGATCATTTCTCTTTACATTACTTTTAACAGGGAAAAGCAATTCTGTATCTGGTTAATTAATGTCCCAGAAGAGATTGTATAAATGCCAGCTTAAGTAAACACTGCTTCTGACATGGCATGAACAAAACTGTGAGATAAACAGTTTGTTTGTTTTTAAAAAAATCATAGTTAATAAAGAGCAGGGGGATTATTTTGACCCATTAGTACAGTTGCTAACTCTAAACGTCTGCTGTGGTTCCTGGTGTTTGGGAACAGGACGGCCAAGCAGAAAACTAAGGATAAGAGAAGCTGAAAGCAGAAGGGGAGTGCATGTTAGGAGCAGAGTAGGTTGCAGTGCATGGCGAACTGCCACATTAGCCATTGCAGGACAGAGCAGACTCATTTAGGTGTCTGCAGTCGATGCTGCTGAATGGCAATACTGCTTCCTCTGCTGGTACTTTCAGGGACGTGCCCAGATTGTTGAGTGGCCTTCTTCCTGTGGCCCTAAATCAGTTCTCCACTAGACATACAAAGAGCAGCTGCAAACTCCCTCTCCCGCTGTTTCTACCGCCGTCTCTTTCATGGTCGACGAAGAAGCCTCATTTGCTCACTGCGACCCCAGGGAGAAACTTAAGAAGACAACATCAGAATCAGAATCATCTTTATTTGCCAAGTATGTCCAAAAAACACACAAGGAATTTGTCTCCGGTAATTGGAGCCGCTCTAGTACGGCAACAGACAGTCAATTGACAGAGCACACGTTTGAGACATAAAGACATTGACAAAAACAGTCAGTGAGCAACAAAGGGTTACTAGTTATCTGGTAATGCCGGTACAAATTATTTTTTCTGACAATTGTGCAAAAAGATGCAGAGTCCTCTAGCACTTAGAGCAGTTCGAATGACTAATATATCAATAGTCCGGTGCAATGACCATTGTGCAAAGGGCGCCGAGACTTCAAGCGAGGAGTGCGATAATCTGGGACAATGTTGATTGTGCAAAAGTTGCAGATACTCTTCAATCAGTGTGCAAATGGAGCAGATGCTACTCTGGCATGCGTGGCCAGTATTGGTCAACAACAGATATGCAAATAGTGCAGCGTGGTGAGTGAGTGCACAAGTAATGTATAATTGGCCCCACAGAAATGTGACAGCAAACTCAGACAAAAAAATTGGCAGCATGTTGCAATTAAATTGTAGGTTAGCTTTTTAAGAAGTTGATTGCAAGAGGGAAGAAGCTGTTGGAATGTCTACTAGAGGCAGGGAGCCGGAAGAGCCGCTGACCGGGATGTGGAGGGTCCGACAGGATTTTGCACGCTCTTGTCTTAGTTCTGGCAGTGTGCAAGTCCTCAAGGGCGGGTACGGGGGTACCGACAATCTTTTCAGAAGTTTTGATTGTCTGTTGCAGTCGGAGTTTGTCCTTTTTTTGTAGCAGCACCAAACCAGACTGTGATGGAAGAACACAGGACTGATTCGATGACCGCTGTGTAGAACTGCCTCAGCAGCTCCTGTGGCAGGCCGTGCTTTCTCAGAAGCTGCAGGAAGTACATCCTCTACTGGGCCTTTTTGAGGACGGAGTTGATGTTGATCCCCCACTTCAGGTCCTGAGAGACTGTAATTCCCAGGAACTTGAAGGTCTCGACGGTTGATACAAGGCAGCTGAGGGGTAGCTGTGGCGAAGGATGCCTCCTGAAGTCCACGATCATCGATACAGTCTTGAGCGTGTTCAGCTCCACAGCTCCAGCCGCTCCACTTCCTGTCGATATGCAGACTCGTCCCCGTCCTTGATGAGGCCGATAACAGTGGTGTCATCTGCAAACTTCAGGAGTTTGACAGCCGGGTGCGTTGAGGTGCAGTCGTTCGTGTAGAGAGATAAGAGCAGTGGAGAGAGGACACAACCTTGGGGCGCCTCAGTGCCGATGCTGCGTGTGGATGAGGTGGTCTCTCTGTCCTGCCCGTCAGAAAGCTATAAATCCTCTTTTATAGGAGGATTTATAGCTCTTTTTTTAAGCTTTTTTTTTTTTTTTTTTTTTTTTTGGAGGATTTTTAAGCTATTTTGTTGTTTGAAAATGCATCTCACATCCTGTTTGTGGATGGTTAACACAGAAGTCAGAGGTGCGATTGTGGTCGGTGGTGCGGCCAGGTGGGTGTGGGGTGTGAAAGTGTCCTTTTCAAATCTGCAATCGAAGGTATCAAGTCATTGGCTAGTGTGCTATTGTTCTCAGCTTGGGGGGGATCGTCGCTTGTAATTTGTCAGCGATTGGAATGCTTGTCAGACTGATTTAGAGTAGTTAGTGCTAAACTGTTTTTCCAACTTTGCTGCATTGTTCCTCTTTGCAATGTTAATTTATTTTGTCAGCTGGTAAACAACACGGTATGTGTTGTTTAGTGTAGTATAGCAGTGGTCCAAAATGTTATTTTCCCTGGTAGGGCAGGTGATGTGCTGCTTGTATTTAGGGAGTTCGTGGTTGAGTTTAGCTTCGTTAAAGTCCCCGAGAATAATGAGGGGTGAGTCCGGGTGTTTTTTTTTTTCAATTTCGTTGACTTGTTCGGCGAGCATTAGCAGTGCGGCGTTCGTGTTAGCTTGAGGCAGAATGTATACACCAGCGAGAATGAATGTTGCAAACTCACGCGGCGAGTAGAATGGCTTACAGTTCAAAAACAGCGACTCCAAATGCGGGCTGCAGTGTGTGCTGAGGTCCGTGACGTCCGTACACCACTTTTCGTTGATATCGAAGCATATCCCGCGCCTTTTGTTTTCCCCGATGATTCCATGTCGCGGTCTGCCCTGTGAAGATGGAAGCCGGGAAGCATGACGGCGCCATCGGGTACAGCGTCACAAAGCCAAGTCTCCGTAAAGCACATGGTGGCGGAACGTCCGAAGTCTTTACTGGTCTTTATCAGAAGATGAAGCTCGTCCATTTTATTGGGTCGGGAGCGTAGATTTGCGAGGTGGATGGACGGAAACGGCAGTCTGTATCCTCTCTTGCGGAGTTTCACCTGGATGCCGGCTCGCTTCCCTCTGTGGCGGTGCCGCCTCCGCCTCCATGTGCCGAAGACCGCAGTCGCTGCTCCGGTGAGTAACTCAGGGAAAAAACTGAGCGGATTTGCGAAAGTTGGTGAAAGAAAGTCCGGAATAGCCTCCTTCATGGTTAGCAAGTCTCCCCTTTTGTAAGTGAGTCGTGTAATGTCTCCAAAGACGAACGAAAAACACAGAAACGAAAACGATACTAGAGAGCGCGTAACATTCATTTTCATGTTTTACTTCAGTTGCTGGACAAAACAAATAAACTTTATAGGCCACAAAGGTCATACAATTTCAAAAAATAAAAAACTAAATAAAAATAAAAAGCCTTTTTTTTTTTTTTTTTAAACAGTACTAACGTGCTGTGGGGGCTGCTTAGTACCATAAAGTAAACAAATAAACACAAATACTAAAAGAAGGCAAAATGCTGTGTGTGCGTGTGTGTGTTTTCTTTGCCCTTTGAGATTCTATTTAATTTTCCGAGGAGAATCCAACTATTCTTGTTTACCTATCTTGGACTTTCAATTTGCACAATAGAATTGCAGAGGAATGCCTGCCCGCAAATGTGTGTAGGAGTCAGTCAGAGATAGTCATAAAGTATATTCCTATAATGCAGCTGTGTAGGGGCGCGCAGAGACCTTTGAAGGGGCTGGCACTCAAAGTTAAAAGGGGGCGCATGGAACAAGAGTTTGTAATGCCTGAAAACAGAATAATAAAAGACACTTGCCTTAATGACACCAGGAACTGCAGTGTCTTGCAAAAGTCCGCACCATTTGCTTAGTTGTTAATGGTAATGATAACAAACCCACCAATTAGTATTTTACACCTATTTTGTGGTCACATGCTAGCATTTTGTGTCCATGTCACAACTATATTGTGACCAAAATAAAGCTGTCATCTCATGCTTGAAGCTTCGTAGATGTTACTGGATTTATTCTCTAAAACTGTTTTAGTTTTCAATGAAACACAAATGAGAAATTGATTTTAGAAGGTGGTCCACCTCACAATCTCCATCCACGGCAGAGCATTGCTTTTCTGCACTCAATTACTTTGCCATTATGTAGATTTTGTTTTCAACAGTGTAAAGTGACACAGTAATTAAGCACCTTCTGCAAGACAGTAAATAAAATAACTCAACAATACATTCATAAGGGTCCCGATCTCAACTGAAATTCTCATAAAAGCAAAAATTGCACAACTTCGATCGAGTTAAAATACAATGGAGTTAAATCACATCTGGCCAGATTATTAACTGTCCAATGATGACAAGATGGAAAGGAATCAAACCACTTTTTAAATATAAATTAAGATTTCAAATCCTCAGGTTTTTTTTCAACTTGGACTACTTTTTGATTTCCTTTGTCCTCTGTCAAAGCAAACAAGTCGCGCCTTTGAATTTTAAGCAAAATAACACAATCGTGGACGTCAGCTTTTAGAAAAGTGATTGACATTATTGACTATTTTTCTGACATGTTTGGACTCAAACACTAACCCAGTCATTCCCAACGAGCGCCCGGTCTGCCCAATTTGAGATCCTAAGGCCCACCAAAACCTTAAATCAAAACTCTGATCAACATATGAGGCTAGAATCAATAATTTTCCAAACAATGTTAAATAAATATGTGCAACGCAATGAGTGGATTTGTTTATTAGATTCAAATAACTAGCAAGCAAACTAATATACTGTAGGTAACAATATCAGTCTTTCAGCAGGGCTGCGATTTGACTTTATGACACATAGTGTATCAAAATGCTTGATTTGGAAAGTCTGGAGTGGAGTGGACAACCGAGTCACACAGACATCCCCTTGCCGGTCGACTTTTCACAATCACCGACTCACTCCACATTATCCCTCCTAATGTTAACACGACCTATTAATTTGTCATACATTGTCTACATTTATATGTAAAAGAGTTGGATAACTAACATGGCTTTTTCGTCCAACATTTGATCGGTGTGATTGCTGTGCCATGGCAAATGGTGCATTCAAGCGTTGCTCGAAAATGCGTTCTATAGCATGTTAAAAAGGATTTTAACAGTTTGAATGGCTGTAAAATTGTGTCTGGGTGCATAAGTGAAGGGTAGCAGGGGAAATATTCAGTGGTGCCTTGTTTTCTTGCTCTTTTACAGCGTCTCTGATTCTGGTGAAACTTTTATGTCTGATAAACTTGAATGTCACTCTGTGGATGAGCAACTCATGCTGGCACGCGGAAAGACTCGCCTCAGCCCCTCCCCTCTCACATGCACTCTCTTTCTATTCAATCACGTATAAGTTTATTAATTCCTTAATAAATTATAGCAATGTTTTATTTTTTTCAAGACGGTTAGATTTTATTGACAAAAGTTCCCACAGGCAGGCTTACACACTTTCACGCACACGTAAAAAAAAACAAAAACATTCATTCATTCATTCATTCATCTTCCAGTCCGCTCATCCTCACTCGGGTTGCGGGCGTGCTGGAGCCTATCCCAGCTATCTTCGGGCGAGAGGCGGGGTTGACCCTGAACTGGTCGCCAGCCAATTGCAGGGCACATAGAAACAAAACCATTCACACTCACATTCATACCTACGGGCAGTTTAGAGTCGTCAATCAACCTACCACGCATGTTTTTCGGGATGTTGGAGGAAACAGGGAATTGAAGCCCGGTCCTCAGAACTGTGAGGATGTGCTAACCAGTCATCCACTGTGTCGCCCCCACGAAATCAGGAATTTAAAAAATTGTAATACAGTGAAGAAATTACCATTTCTCAGTTTTTGTCAAAAAAAAAAAGAAAATAAATTAAGGTCATATTAAATGAATAAAAATATGGTACTTACATAACAATTAGTTAATCTTCAATACTTGGTTGGGAATCCCTTTGAGCCGTGGCATTGAGGCAATCAGCTTGCGGCATTGCCTGGGAGTTATGGAAGCCCAGATTTCCTTGATGCGGTCAGTTCTTTGTTTTTGGGTCTGATGACCCTAATTTCCCTCTTGATATTAGATTATCTATGGGGTTGAGATCCGGCAAGTTGGCTAGCCAGTCAAGCACTGTGATGGCATGGGCATCAAACCAGGTTTTGGTGCTTCTGGCGGTATAGTCAGGGTCCTGCTGGAAGATGAATTCTGCATCTCCATACAGATCCTCAGCAGAAGGAATCATAAAGTCCTCTAAAACATTCTGGTAGAGTTTTGCGATGACCTTGGATTTAAGTAAGCAGTGTTTACCAACACCTGCACTCGACACTGCACCCCAAATCATGACTGACTGTGGACATTTCACACTGGCCCTCAAGCAGCTTCAGTTCTGTTCTTCACCAGTCTTCCTCCAAGCCCTTGGAGGAACATTATTTTCATTGGAAAAGAGGACCTCGGACCACTGCCCAACAGTCCAGTCCTTCTCCTTAGCCCAGTTGAGACACTTCCTACGTTGACTCAGGCTTGTTGTAGCCCATCTCTCGGATGCATCTGAATGTGGTGGTTTTTGAAGCTGTGACTCTCGCCTCATTCCAATCTTTCTGAATCTCTGCTAGAATCTTGAATCTTCTGTTTGATAATCCGCTGAAGCCCACGGTCATCTCTTTTGCTGGCGCATCTTCTCCTGCCACATTTTGTCCTTCCACTAAAATTCTATTGATAAACGTAGACAGAGCACTCAGTGAACAGCGAGCCTCCTTAGCGATGAACTTTTGTGGCATACCCATCCTATGGATGGTATCAATGATGGTCTTCTGGCCAGTTGTCAAGTCTGCAGTCTTCCCCATATTGTACCCAACTGAGACAGTTGAAGCAAACTGAAGCAATTTAATGACACCTGGGGAAACCTGTACAGGTGCTTTCAGTTTAGTAGATGATTAGTGTGTGACACTCAGTTTAAAACGTTTATGGCCTCCAAAATTTGGGCTGATTTATTCACAGTATTAAATTTTTTTGAATTCCTGATTTCATGGGTTTTATGAGCTGGAAGCCCAAATTATGTAAAAATAAATAATTTAAATTGTTTAAATTGTGGGTCCTGAATCTATAATCTATGAAAGTTTAACGTTTTGAATGGAATTAAGGAAATAAACCCATCCATTTTCTGAGCCGCTTCTCCTCACTAGGGTCGCGGGCGTCCTGGAGCCTATCCCAGCTGTCATCGGGCAGGAGGCGGGGTACACCCTGAACTGGTTGCCAGCCAATCGCAGGGCACATAGGAACAAACAACCATTCACACTCACAGTCATGCCTTCGGGCAATTTAGAGTCTCCAATTCATGCATGTTTTTGGGATGTGGGAGGAAACCGGAGTGCCCGTAGAAAACCCACGCAGGCACGGGGAGAACATGCAAACTCCACACAGGCGGGGCCGAGGATTGAACCCGGGACCTCAGAACTGTGAGGTTGACGTTCTAACCAGTCGGCCACCGTGCCGCCTGGAAATAAACCTTTCCATGATATTCATTTTTTGGAAAGGGTCGATATATCTTTGTTCATCAATTTCTGTCAGCAACATACTGGAGTACAAGTTAAATGCTCTTCCACTACATACCAGAAGGTACAATTAAGCTGTGTATTCACCTGTTGACATTTATACAACAGAATAAGTCACGTCTTCTTGCAAGTATGTACAGTATATAAATTTTGTGTTAAACTGAACAGGCTCAAATTTCACACTGAGTAAATTGAGACAGGGTCATCATTATTTCAGTATATACAGTATACGTTGTATGACATTTTAGTTTGGTGGTGTACCGTGAGATATTTTAATGTAAAATATGTGCCTTGGGCCTTAAAGTCCAAAAATCTATAATCAAAGAAAAAAGGAACCCAAAATACTGACCACTAATTGACCTGACAGGATATGGAAACATAGGCTACGACAACCGATGACATTTGACGAACGACAATGCAGCAACACAGACTGAAAGACAGCAGGGAACTCAATACAAGCACTTTGACGAGACAACAAGGAACACCTGGACAAGACACAAGTGGCTCGAGGGAGCTGATTGGTTGACATAAGGTGGAGGGTTGACCAGAACCGGTGCACACAATAACTAAATGAGCACACAAGACTTGAACAACATGGGACCACAGGAAAACATGAAACAATACTAAATAGAATCTCAATAAAAACACAGACCATGACAGTATCAATCCCTCTGTTGATCCAAGTCTGGTTCAGTCTGGTTCTTTTGCAGTCTTTTCCCTCCTCAACCTGTTTGCCTGTCTGACACGCCTGGAGAACAAGGGGACCTAATGGCCATGAGAGAGCCACATAGATGTGAGGTGTGATGCAGTGGGTTCTTGGTCTAATTTATGGACACGATATAAGTGAAATGTCCAAGAGCATGTGCATTAGATGAGACAATGTTTTAAATTAAGTGACATGAGATGCTTTTATGCTGGCTGTAAATGATGGCGTTTGGCTGCCTTTTTCCATGTTGCATTTCTGTACAAACATCAGCACAGAATGGGGGGATGAAGTAGACCTGGCAATTTTTGAAGATAGCATCAAATGAACCGCAGTGTACTGAACGATTTTACTGTATACTAATTAACAATGTTTAACAAATATATCAAGTGCAACTGGCTATCGATTGTTTTTGAATGAATGAATGAATTGATGAATTTATTTTGGACAGCATAATGATTAGATACAAAAATAACATTTGCATACGGCTGGTCAAAAAGCTTAGAGTTGAAGCAATAGGCTTACAAATGCCCTAACCCAGTTCATCTTAATTACAAGGTAAAATAGACATTTTGCGCCTCTTCAAAAAAAAAAAAAAAATAAGCAGTGACCAATCAATCCTCATCAACAGCCAAAAATAAAAAATCATCAACAATAACAGATAACAAAAAAAAACACAATAACCACAAACAACAGCATCTATCAAATAAGCCATTTGTCATACTCAATTTATTTGGATTAACCAGCCACGCTGGAGTTCTCATGAATAAGTTGTTTAGACATTCTTTTAAATTGTGCAGCTGTTTGTTGGTTATTTTTGTTATATTAGATGAAAGCAGAATACTGATGAAAATAGTTTATCAGAGACAGTCACAAATTACATCATGGGGTGCCATGCTTTTCTCTACATCTCCCTAAAACTAAAAGTTATCACTGAAGACATTTTATGAGCAATGCAGTGGCAGTGTGGTTTACACATGTAGTGGTAGTGGTACGCCAGCTGTTAGGATAATTGAGAAGTTTCATTTCCTATAGATTTTAATGTGAGTATGAATGGTTGTCAATCTGTGGCCTGTGATTGACTGGCTTCCAGTCCAGGGTGTACCTTGCCTCTTGCCTGAAGTCAGTTGGGATAGGCTCCAGTTACCCATGACCATAATGAGGACAAATGCTATAAAAAATGGATGGCTGGATCGACATTTTATGAATCATAACTCTCAGGAAAATTATCCACGATGAACAATCAGTGCAAAAATGAAGTACACTGAAGTGTTCCTATATAAATGTGTTTTAGTGGCCATTCTGCATCTGCTGTTTTGATCCCTTCCCATCTGTAATTGAATAAGTTTTCCAATTCATAGTCTGTTACCAGTTTTGTTTTTATATCCTTGACTTGACGTGCTGATTTGGAAATGCTACTGATATTTTTTAACCTGTTGTTACTTCTGATGCAGTATTTTCAAAGGGTGTCATACCACCCCATTGAGACGCAATTAAAACCCACTGATAGAGGTCCCCATGAAAAGATCAATGTACTATATGCCACATTTCTTATGATCAAGGCTGTCTTTTCATAACATCACACATGTCCCTCAAAAGAAGGCCACTGCGCATATTAAGGCCTGATAAAAAGCCATTGAATAATCAGGAAGACAAGAAGTGCAGCATATGAAGGGCGACTTTGTAATAATACAATAATACAGTGGAACCTCTAAGATGAGACGTCATCTAATTTTATCAACATTTTACAACAGTGTCAACAAGCTAACCACTGCTATTGGTAAAACAAAAGTAATTTGGTTTTTGTTTTTGTCATCGAACCTAACTTAGATAATTAATACTTGATCATTTGGGATTGTAATAACAAACTGACTTGAATGTCAATCCCACTATGTCAACTTGGATAGTGTATACAGCAATGTTGTGGACCAGCGCACCCCAGGGCATCCTAAAAAGGGACGCCTGTGCTGCTGTGGGCGTGATCACAGCCGACTTCACACCTGTCCAATCATTCCCTTTAAATGCGGGGCACTAGTCACGCACTGACAGTCTTTGACATGGCGGAAGAAGAAAGTGATTTGCTCGAGTCCGGGAGGTCGAAGCACGCATGTTTAGACGAAACTGCAAGCAGACCTCCACAGGTGGATGGTGTACAATTCGCTTCGGAGGAGATCACAGATCTGCGGCATAATGTGGGCACTTGGAGACTGCCCCCTCAGCCCCAGTCATTGGTGTGCCCCCTGTGCCGGCCAGTGAGATGATTAAAAATATATTATTATAATAATAAGAATGGTGACACCGGTTCAAATCCAGCCTTGCCTTTGTGGCGTTTGCATGTTCTCCCCGTGCCTGTGTGGGTTTTCTCCGGGTACTCCGGTTTCCACCCACATCCCAAAAATATGCGTGGTAGGTTGATTGAAGACTCTAAATTGCCCGTAGGTGTGAATTTGAGTGTGAATGGTCGTTTGTTTCTATGTGCCCTGCAATTGGCTGGCGACCGGTTCAGGGTGTACCCCACCTCTCGCCCGAAGATAGCTGGGATAGGCTTCAGCACGCCCGTGACCAAAGTGAGGATTAGCGGTACAGAAAATGGATGGATGAATAATAATAATGTGTTCAATTAATTACAAGCGGCCGAAATGAGTTTCCTCCGCAGGGTGTCCGGGCTCTCCCTTAGAGATAGGGTGAGAAGCTCGGTCATCCGGGAGGATCTCAGAGTAGAGCCGCTGCTCCTCCGCATTGAGAGGAGCCAGATGAGGTGGCTGGGGCATCTGATTCGGATGCCTCCCGGACGCCTCCCTGGTGAGGTGTTCCGGGCACGTCCCACCGGGAGGAGACCCCGGGGACGACCCAGGACACGCTGGAGAGACTACGTCCTACTGCTGGCCTGGGAACGCCTCGGGATCCCTCTGGAAGAGCTGGATGAAGTGGCTGGGGAGAGGGAAGTCTGGGCGTCCCTGCTAAAGCTATTGCCCCCGCGTCCCGACCCGGATAAGCGGTAAAAAATGGATGGATGGATGTTCAATTAAGCGGCACGGTGGACGACTGGTTAGAGCGTCAGCCTCACAGTTCTGTGGAGCGGGGTTCAATCCCCGGTCCCGCCTGTGTGGAGTTTGCATGTTCTTCCCGTGCCTGCGTGGGTTTTCTACGGGCACTCCGGTTTCCTCCCACATCCCAAAAACATGCATGAATTGGAGACTCTAAATTGCCCGTAGGCGTGACTGTGAGTGCGAATGGTTGTTTGTTTGTATGTGCCCTGCGATTGGCTGGCAACCAGTTCAGGGTGTACCCCGCCTCCTGCCCGATGATAGCTGGGATAGGTTCCAGCACGCCCGCGACCCTAGTGAGGAGAAGCGGCTCAGAAAATGGATGGATGGATGTTCAATTAATTGTTTTCTACGATTCAGAGGGTTTGATGCCAACTGTTTATGAATGGAATACATCTGATATCCATCACACGTCTGCCGAGCTCAGAATCTTTCTGCCTGTGCCCCAATCAAATTCATAAAAAACGTGTTAGGTGTAGGTTTTGACCCACTTTCTGCCACCAAATTCTCAATGCCTTGGACGCATGTCAGAGAAACGCCCTCATTGCGCCAAAACACCCAGCTTGTCACAGACTGGCCAAATTACCAAACATGCGCAGCAAGTCTTGCCTACAAATATCAGGATATGGCAGTTTCTCGCCCGCAGATGTGGTGTCTTCAAAATTTAGCCCATAGGAGCCATGAAACAAGATCCAGAATTTCTCTAAGTAATCCAACATTGGAAAACAGCAATTTATGGGGGATTTATAAAGGGTTAAAACTAGCCTTTTATGTTCTTCTTCCCTTGTGCTTCTTATAGGATGACTTTTTCCTTTCTAGTATCGCTCTCTCCATCTCCATGCCCCGTTTCATATTCTCATGCACCTCGTCCTTTATCGCCAACCTTGTCATTTCCTCCGTCCGCCCACAGCCTCCCCACTAATTTGATCCTCTCAATTGCATATTCTGCGGCTATAATTGATTCACCTCACGCCAAATGAAGTCGGAACACACGGGAAACGTCTGATGTGTAGTTCAAAGTTGATGTAAAGTGTGTCGCTGAAAGACACAAACAACACAAGCATTCAAGGTGAGGTTCTCTTCTAAGCTAATTTCTTTTTTTTTTTTTGACTACTTGAATCAAGAATCTTCTTTATTGGTGCCTAGGAAATTAGTATGGGCAAAGCAGAGACCAGGAAATTAGCACCGGAGAGAGGAAAAAAAAAAATATATATATATATTCTTTAGTACTACAAAACAGTGCTTAACATCTCCACAAGGTGCATTTCAATGCTTTGATCTAGAATTCAGTGGTTGTGTTTAATGTCCAACAGATGACTGTCTGACAGAAAAAAAATCAGAATGTAAAAGTATTGATTTCATATGATTCAAATTTAGCTAACTAGCTAATTTATCTAGCTTTCCAAGGTAAAACCAAAGAGGCTGGGTGTTAATCAGGGGCAATTCTAGGTTCAGAGGTTTAGAGGTGCTGGTATCCTCTAAGGGGTGCTTCAAATCAGCACCCCCCAAAAATGAAACGAAATTAAATGCCAAAGGGTTGGGGGGCACATTTCACTGCTCAAAAAACACATGGGCACACACACAAAATACAGGTGTATACGGTACAGGCGTGTATATTGTACTTCAATAGGAAAGTGATGAGACTATTTTCAAATGATTAACACCGTTTTTCATGTCGCCACCATAATACCAACACTGGGTACAACACATTTTTTGAGAAAACTATTCTTACAGTTTAAAGCTTTTGAACTTTTTTTTTTTTTTAATTGAAAGGCACTTTTTTGTGAGCCCAATTGAGTTACTGGGTACTGGGACAGTTGTAACTGTTGAGGACCAGTCCCGTAGTCCATCCATCCATCCATTTTCTGAGCCACTTATCCTCACTAGGGTCGCGGGCGTGCTGGAGCCCATCCCAGCCGTCATCGGGCAGGAGGCGGGGTACACCCTGAACTGGTTGCCAGCCAATCCCAGGGCACATACAAACAGACAACCATTCGCACTCACATGCACACCTACGGGCAATTTAGAGTCTCCAATGTATGCATGTTTTTGGGATGTGGGAGGAAACCGGAGTGCCCGGAGAAAACCCACGCAGGCACAGGGAGAACATGCAAACTCCACACAGTCGGGGCCGGGGATTGAACCCGGGTCCTCAGAACTGTGAGGCTGACGCTCTAACCACTCGTCCACCATGCCGCCCTGTCCCATAGTCTTATCCCCCAAATCGAAACAAACATCTTGAGACGATGCTTTTGCTTGGTGGCTAGTCTGTTTTTTTAAATAATATGTTTCAACCAAGTATGTTCCGTATGTTTTTTAATACTTTTTTAGCATTTAAAAAATTGTAAAACATTTTATTTAATTATTTATTTATTTTAATTGGGGGTGCTTTTATTCACTTCAGGGGTGCTTCTGCACCCCCAAAAATGGACTAGACAAGCCTATGGTGTTATTTTATTGCCTGAAAATACTGGCGAGACTTTTGCGGTTTGCTAACACTGAAGAAACCGAGCAACAGAAGCGAAACATACACTGCAGGTCTTTGACCAGTTTTTATTTGCTGCCGCTAAACTGTGTGTCTTCCCCGTTACATGTAATCTCAACTCGAGTTGTCTGATCCATAACCACATGATCAGAAACCTGGTCCGATTACGGAATTTTCAGCTGGTTCAACAGTCAAACGTGTACATTGTTGTATACTTTAGGGTTACTGGTACATAATTATGCGGCTTCCCGGGCTCCACACACTCATTGTAAGTAAGCAAGTGGGACACTGAAGGAAGCAGAAATGAAAACCATAAGGTGAATCCACAATAAATTATACAACGGCGCCTTTGTCCAGAAAGCTTGTGTTCGAAGTAAAGCTGAATGATATAACGATTTACAGTACATTGTAGTGCGATATACAGTAAAAAGGTCTACTGTACGAAATAACCCTCTATCATTGCCATCATTACTTTAATGCGAGGGCTATTGTTTTAGCTCTGTTGCTATACCAATCTAGCCTCCAAGACGGCAATATATAGGTATATCCTTTTTGTCTTAATTAATTGCCGAGGTATCGGATCTGACTCTGTATTGGCCGATGCGCAAAATCAATCGACTTGACTGTGATTCGGTTGCAAAAAATAACATGATGGGGAAATCTCTCATATATATATATATATATGAGCCACATATTTACTGAACACCTGAAAACAACAGTCAACATCTGGCAGCAAAGTGTACAAAAAACAATATTTAGTGGGCCTGGACTCACTTCTTCCTGTTAGTTTAAGTGATTTTAAAACCTATGCATTACTTGTGGCACCGTTAACAATCCTTTTCATTATCTAATGGGCCATGCAGCGCTAATGTTCCATGTGATTATATTTAATGCTATATGCTGCAGTTTTGATTAACCGTGTGATGTGTGTGTATGTGTATAAGGCATTGATTGGCATATTTCGATGGGATCAGGCTGGCATTGGTAGAGCTTATCTGTCCTTTTACAGTGCAGTTGCATTGGCCAATTTCGGATTCACACATTATTATTCTTTATCTACATTTGGATTACGAACAGAGATGATCTGATTTCAAGCAGGGTTTTTTCTTCACACTGCAATGACGTATGACTAATGAGGTGAGCCAACAGTCAACCTTTTATGTGAGGTGGTTACAAGCAGTTTCATTTTGCCAGAATAACGGAGAGGATGTTTTGTCATCTGTGCTAAACTTGAACCAAGCTCCTTTGACCGTGAACATAAGACAATACACAAATTTATTCAAAAGACTATTTGGGATTACATGCCTGCAGATGCTGATATTTATCTCAAATATGTTATTAAGTGTTTTTCACTTTCATTTCTCTTCATTACAAAGAATCTGACTCTATCAATCAGTTCCTGACTGAGACTGACACTGTGCCTCAAGGAAGGGCTGTAATAAACTGCTTTCATTCTCATCTTCCCTGCTGGTACACATTGGGTCAATGGGGAGTAGTGCTATTGGCCCATAACTCTATCATCTTCTATTCCTTTGGGTGACATAGATTTGGAGACTACATTTTGAGGTTTAAGTGCTAATATTTCTAACGTACCGCACCAGTGTGCTTTTTCAATGATTCTTGCAGATTAGCCATGCTCATCTATTTGTCAAAGGACAACCAAAACTTTCGAGAAGAATAGTTCAAAAGTCAAGCAAATCTTAAAGACACACAGAGCATCAGTAAATCTTAATAGAGCCTTCACCTCAACAAGCATCTAAAGCAGTGTGGTACACGTACCACTCGTGGGAGGTGGGCTCCCTCTCGTGGTATGCAAGAGAATCACTGAAAAACTGGTCAAACTGTGATCGAGATTACAGTAAACTCCATCCATCCATTTTCTGAGCCGCTTCTCCTCACTAGGGTCGCGGGCGTGCTGGAGCCTATCCCAGCTATCATCGGGCAGGAGGCGGGGTACACCCTGAACTGGTTGCCAGCCAATTGCAGGGCACATACAAACAAACAACCATTCGCAGTCACAGTCACACCTACGGGCAATTTTGAGTCTCCAATCAATGCATGTTTTTGGGATGTGGGAGGAAACCGGAGTGTCCGGAGAAAACCCACGCAGGCACGGGGAGAACATGCAAACTCCACACAGTCGGGGCCGGGGATTGAACTCGGGTCCTCAGAACTGTGAGGCTGACGCTCTAACCAGTCGTCCACCGTGCCGCCATTACAGTAAACTATTACAACTTTTAAGTTCAATTATATTTATGTATGACATATTTGCCTAATTGTTGATGAACACTTAGGCCTGGTACACTCTTATATTTTGTTGGTCAATATGGTTGAACTTGAAGATGAGATGGTACTTGGTATAAAACGTTTGAGAACGACTGATCTAAATGATTAAGTGTTTTCCAATGCTTTGTTTTTCTTTTTGTGTGTGTTTTTGTGACATCACCATAGCGGTGGAATTAGAATGTGATGATACCTGCAGAACATAAAATGTAACTGAAATAGGAATATGAGGGGATCTGGCTGCTTTGCACAATGTAAGCAATATCCATCCATCCATTCTGTGTACCGCTTTTCCTCACTAGGGTTGCGGGCGTGCTGGAGCCTATCCCAGCTATATTCGGGCGAGAGGGAGGGTACACCATGAACTGGTCGCCAGCCAATCGCAGGGCACATATAAACAAACAATCATTCGCACTCACATTCACACCTACGGGCAATTTAGAGTCTTCAGTCGACCTGCCACGCATGTTTTTGGGATGTAGGAGGAAACCGGAGTACCCAGAGAAAACCCACGCAGGCACGGTAGAACATGCAAATTCCACAAAGGCGGGGCCGGGATTTTGAACCCCAGTCTTCAGAACTGTAAGGCAGATGTGCTAACCGGTCGTCCACCGTGCCACCTGTAAGCAATACAATTCTTTAAATAGCAATTACATCAGTATCCATAAAAAGCCACACTGTTGAATTAAATCTAGATGGTCTGGCAGACATCAAAAGATGGTCCAAAATTTACTTCTGACTGTTAGCCGATTGCATGTTTCTGTCCATTTTCGGTAGGTGTAATGATCAGGTGCCATTTAAGGATGTTTTACTTTATATTCAATACATGGTGATTCTTCAGGATGACCAATTTTTCTTTCACGAAATTTGACTTAATGGTACCAGACTGCTTAGAGACAGCAGACCCAGATGCCACTGGCTCCATATTCCTGCTTGCCCCTATGATCGGCATTGTAGGCTGTGGTGTCTGTCGCATTCCCTCAGTTCAGCAATATATGTTCAAACATCTGCTCCAACACATGGCGCGCCACACAAGCCCCGTACAGACCCTCAGGGCATCACTTGCAATTTCTTCAAAAGAAAGAAAGAAAAAAAAGTAAAACTATTTCCCAACACGCATAGTAAAAACAGTGTTAAAATAAATCCACACAACGTGGATATGGTCATCCCCTGCAGACTATAGACAGACTTTGCTCTTTCATAGCACTACTTTAGTGATTAAAGGAATGACAGCCACAGAGAGACAGCCTCCACAGCCTTTAATTTCAGCTCCTCTTTCCTTGCTTCTGTTTCTGAAAGCACAGAGTGACTTGAATATAATCGACCTCAATCCGAATACGGAGATCGCCCCGAGCAACAATAGTGGTTGAGTGGGGAATTTGGGAACAGGTTTGCAGGTAGATTGTCATTTTGACAGTAGGGCAACGCAGCAGCATTTTATGGCCAAAAGTTAATAGGATATCCAATAAAAAGTGGAATACTGTGAAACCTCAATTCTCAAATGTCTTAAAGATTAATTAAATAATGGGCAAAATAAGCCTTAAACTAGGGATGCACCGAAATTCAGTCACCAAACATCTTCGGACGAAAACGGCCCAAAAGTGTATTATTTTCGAGTTTTTGTCGGAAATACTTTTGTCGCTGAAACAACACGGCCGAAACGGAATGCTGTGATGTGATGACGTAAGACAAAAAAAAAAAAAGTGGCCGGCATGGGGTTGCGTATACTGTGCTGTAAAAACAAACAAACAAACAAAACATGGTGCATCCACATTTAACAGTCGGGTACTATTGGGGGAATGCTTGGTGTACACTATTTTGCACCGCCCCAGCTACCTACGAGCTACAGATGGCTAGCTAACATGGCTAAACATGAGAAAAGGGACCTATAAGGTTAAATCTATATTGATATAATAAATATTTATATCATAATGTAAGATATTTCATATACTGCCCTGCAGTTCCATTCTTGGTGCCGGGAGGGCGCTTTGCGTCCTCTCTCTCCCACCTCCCCTCTCTGTTTTCAGCATCTGTCTCCAATCAGCCTCATCACCACCAGTGTACATAAGCCTGCCTGTTCCCGGAAATCCTCGCCTAAGTATTGCAGCCTCTCTTAGCGGTACCACGGCACACCTCACTAAGGCATTTAACTCTTGTGTCTCCTCGTTCTCAGTGCTCCCCTGTGTTCCTGACCCACGTCATTGCTGCCACCAAGCCAGCCGCCTGTTCTGTCCACTGCCTGCCACCTGTCCACGCCGCCGCCTGCCAACACATCCAGGACCACCTCCAGAACCTTTCCTCAATAACCTGTTCATCACTTTACATCTCCCTCTGCCTGCTCTTGGGTCCAGCTACTCCCCACACGTGACAAGATAACCTTTATTAGTCCCACAATAGGGAAATTTACATAGCTTCAGCAGCAATAGTGGATACAAGGAACTAAAAAAACTATCATGCAAGAGAAGACAAGAAGTACATTGCACAAAATAGGAACCTAAACTGTCCGTGTATCAACTATCCAATCAAATCTATCAGCAATATTATTTATGTTTGCAAAATACAGTTTTAAATTTGACTTGAGATCTGGTGAATCTGATTTAATAGACTTATGTTTTTTACTACGGTTGAAAATAGAATTGGTAAAGAAAGGCTAATTAATCCATAGACCGATAATTTTGACATTGGCACGTTGAAATCTCATACTTTGATTCAGGCTGCAACAGCATCTGCCATTACAAGGTTGGTGCTTAAATATATTAAAATATCAAATATTGAAGCTATTATTTATTAACGAATATGATTATAGAGTAGACTGTACACCGATTTTATCGGCCTGATCGGTATAGACCGATAATTAGCATTTTATGCTGATCGGCTTTAATGTCATAATTCGCCGATCCGATCAATGACGTCATTGATCGGCTCCGCAAAAGACATTGACGCCGCGTCGCCATCATGCACAGTATATTTGAATCCAAAAGCTAGTTTATTTTTAGCCTTGTCGCGTGTCTTTTGACGTGTACTGTAAATATCTGACGGCCAATAAAGTTATTTAAAAAAAAAAAAAAAACATGTCGGCGGTGGGGGACAGACAACACGTAATGCCCGGATCAGACTAGAAGACAAATTTGCTCTTTCACGATTGCACTATGTCATATTACTAAAATCCACCGCATCCCGTTTTTTACGAACATTGGGCTTTATCTTGTCAAGTCAAATGCGACCGGAAACACTTGTTACCGTGGCCACGACAAACAGGAGTGGATCGGGCCGACTGTATTATAAGGACAAAATGGGGTGTTGGTGGCCACCGGTGCTCAGGAGAGGACGTGCGTTTAAGGCTTGCTTGAGGTATGTTCACGTACTTTTAATACGATACGTCTCAAGCAGGCAATAAAAACGTTATGTAGCCTAACAAGCTAGTGCTAGCGCTAACGGTTGTTCTGTCGAATCATGTTCTAAAGTTTCGGTGTGGGTGAAGTAATTTAATTACAATAAAGTAATTTAATTACAGTACGTTCGCACCCATTATTTCTGTCATGTTGTAATGTTGGTTTGACCTGACTGATTAGAATACACAATCTGACTAACTCTGATGTGATTTCTAACCTTTATGAAGCCAATGAACATATTTTACAATTGAAAAATCTCACGGCACACCAACAACAAAAATGTCACAAAAAGTGGATACATTAATTACTGTATGTACTTCCTGCCATCTAATAGAAGACCATTCATTTGTTCTGTCTGTCACTATGCCTCACTGGCATAAAGAGATGAACAAAGGTACATCATTAATTGTAAATATAATTTTTTGAGCAATTAAGTACACAAGTATATACAGTAAATGAACAGGTCATTTCAATAAACACATTGCTCCATCTTGTGATCGGTTATCATTTTTTTAAACTCGCTGATCGGCCCCAAAAATCCTGATCGTGTAAAGCCTATTATAGAGTAATGATTATGTCTTGCAACTGAACAGTATGCAGAATTATTTTTATCCTATTACATAATATACTTTAATAACTGTCCCGATCTGGAAATGTATAAAAAAACAATATGGAAATTCAGCCAAATTGTTCTGGCAGTGAATTTCTATTGGTTGGCAGTTTTGCAGTTACAGCCATAAATGGCATTTTACTAATAACTGGAATAATAATTTCTTTTGGTGTTTCAGTTTTCAGTCTTGGGTTCCTCATTTTTGGTTTCCGGACAAATATTTGCATATTAGAGCAACTATACGTTAAACGTTGCAATATTGGTATTTTACGAGTGGTCGATTTAATTTGACACTTATTTAATGTTTATTACCCTTTTCATTTGTCATTCACAAAAACTGAATGCTTGTTACGAATTCTGATCATACTTGTAACCTACTCATGTTAAAATGTCACTTAAAGCATTGCCTGTGAGGTTAATAAAAGTTTCATAATGCCGACATTTTGACTCTGAAAGTAATTATTCCAAATGTCAGCGTCTTCCTCAAATACTTAGGCCTGATTTACTTAAGGTTTGCATGTGTAAAGATGGGCGCAGACTTGATTGCTCACATGAACAGATGCAGGATTGCATCTGCCAAGTGGGCAAAATTGCCACGCAGTTCATTTTATGCTTCTGGGAGGTCTATATGCAAATAGCTTAATTTAGCAAACACAATGTCATTTATCAAACCTGAGGCCAATTGCAGGGGCTGATTTTGCGTCTTTAAATTCAGTGTCTGAAAGGGAGGTGCAAACAATGGCTGTATTACTGTGGTTAGGAGGATGCGACAGGGACGTCTCATTTCCGCTCGTGTAAACAGTTTTGAAATGCCAGAAACAAAAATGACCACAACGTATCGATTCAATGCAATGCAATGCAATGCAATGCAATTTGGAGCTTCTGAATGATTTACTGGCTGACTCAGAGCCAGTCACAAGAAGGAGTCATGTCATATCAACTTTGGAAAAACTCCTTTCAAATCGGCATTTCTGTGTGTCAGGGTAATTTCAGTGCACTGTGACAGTTGGTGCTGGTAAGATCTGCAGATCATCCAACAGTCATTTTTCACACACTCGGGCGAGTTAAATAAAAAAAAACATGCAGTTGCTGGCGTCCCTTTCCGTGAACAGTTCCAATTCCATCACTTTAAACTTCACTTTCTGCTCGCGGTATGGGTAGTCTTGTCCAAGTATGGACCAGTAAAATCAGTGCCACCCTTTTTATTAACGATGCATTTTGATTCAAATTACTCTGCAGCCTTGAAAATTAGCTTTCCAACTCAATCACAGCCTGTTACTACCCACACAGTGTTCAAGTTACACAGTTTAAAAAATAATAATAATAAAACAAACAAACAAAAAAAAGAACTTGACAACTTATAAGTACCATCAATTTTTGAATCACCATTGTAAAAAAATCTAAAAAATAAATCAAGTCTCCACTTTGCAAATCCACCAGAGTAATTGCATCGAGCACAATAATGGCGCTCTGCTTTTCTTGTTCATTTTGAAATTTAAAAATCTGAGTCTGTTGAAGCTATGATTTTCTTTTTGATTTTTTTTTTTTTAGCCGCTGCCCAGCAAATTCAATTCATTGGAATCTCCACCTCTCTAAGTCTTTTGTAGCCACTCCATCACGTTATGTGATAAATGGTCCCACTTACGCGAGCAAATAATTATTTTGCCTGAAACATCCTGTGTTTTATTTTATTCCATTTGCATAAGCTCAAGTAGATGGATGCCACTATGGAAATGGGTCCATCCCGGATGTCCTGGATGCTACGAAAACAAATAAACATTGACCCACTAAAAAAAATAACACCTCCTTTAACCTCTGTTCACCAACTATAATTCTTTTGGGGGGAAAAGTGTCTCTAAGCCAAAAGTAAGTAATCACCCCATGAAAATAAGCCTTAAAAGTTTTTATTTAGACAGCATGTCACAAAGCAATAAAACCCCTATTTGCATTATACATTGTCAAATTGATATCTCCTTCTCTTCACTTTCATTGCATCATTAAAGTTGTCTCTGAAACAAAATTGGATATTATTAATCATCTTACATTTTTCACTCCCATTCAAAGAGTGTACTGATATTTACAATGACTCGAGAGAACAATGACTGAAGATGAGAATAGTTATTGCATCGAAAACAGTGAGAAATATATTTAGAGATATCTACCAATAAGCAATTTACATCAACTACATTGCCTGCTAACAAATGAAACTATCGAAATGTGGTGTTGAAACTGAGGAATGTGTGACCAAGGCAACTGATTTAGGCTTTTTTTAGGCTGCTTTGATGCTTCTTTTAAAAACATTGGCTTGTTTTGTTGATTAGTGATTACTTTTCATTTTGGAGTGGGTTTATTCAATGAATGTTTTATTTCACTTTCAACTATCAGTAAATATGAAGTTGTTTCTTTTCATTAAATTAGTAGCTTTTGTAATTGCCAGAGTATCACGATGCTTTTTTAAAAAATTTTATTTATTTTTTAAATGTGGTAAATGGAGATTTTTATCTGCCAAATATACAAAATGAACACGATTTCCACTGGAAATGATAGAATTATATGACTTCTTGACTTTACTGCATTGCAGTCACAGCAATTATTTTTTTTATTGACATTCATAAACACTGAGATCTTACATATTGAAAGCAATGATCTTACTGTCACATCACATACTGTCTTTTATTTTTTATTTTTTTTTACCGTGACAACTTGCTGCTTCTCAGCCCTCTGGAACAGATGCAGCCCTGCACAATGCAGCACTGTTTCTATTTGAGTTGACAACTATTGTGAAGACTTTGGCAGAAAAGAACATCATGTCTGAATAATGAAGGCCTAGGAGCGAGCCCAGAAATCAGAATAAAAGCATGAAAACTAGCCTGTGCGTCAAATTGAAGCAAGTAATTCTAAAGCACTGTAGTGGAATCTCAATTCTTGAACGCCTTACGTCAGCCGCACACCGAGAGACGCGGACGAACTAGACGGATGTGGACAATCGCAAATTAAAGTCAGCGAAAAAATGTGACCCCTGAAATTCTCATTGGAAAACAACATTTTGAAGTACCACATTATTATTTTAGGGCCACATTCTCCCACGTGCGTAAGTCAGAAAAGGTGTGCAGCTGTGCGCCTTTCTTGCTACAGGCAACTCAAATCTGTCATTTACTGACCCTCATGCCAGGTATCCACCCTGAGGGGACCAACACGTAAATATGGGCCAATCCTATCAAATCTGACCCTGAACTCCAGAGGCTGTAGTAAGTCCAGCGCTCCTTGAAGGTCAAACATTATATTGCATGTGTTGATTCAGTTAACTGCCAGCTGACTGCCCGGCTAACTCGTACTGATGATGCAGGACACAGCTGGCTCACCTACGCTTACTGACTGCCCAGCGACCATAATGTTAAACCGACGGCTGAATGTCAACATATTTTATTATATTATTTGGCAAAAGATATCGGCGCCAGCGGACTTTTTTTTCCACCTGTGACGAGCTTTTCCACATCAAACATGCTTCTGGTGGCTTGGAGGTTTTTTTTAAAGTACTTTTATTGGATTTATATCAAACAGAATTTCAAAAAGACATGCTGTCATTCAAAGTATAGCATGTCAGATAGAGTGGTCCGTACATCTCACTGGCGACAGACGTCACATCCACTACGGAAGGTATTTTCATATTTAAAATGTGATAAATTTAAAAATCGATTTCTAAGACAGTCGCAAGAAAACTCCATGTTCCATGATTTATAGACAGTCTCAGACTTAAATGACTCAATCCTCTTTGAAGGTCACGCACAAATTTGCAGGTTACACACGGTGGGTGTGTCATAAGTCTGGCTGGGAGAATGCACATAGGTGAAAGGTGGGCAAGCTAGGCACACAAAAAAAAAAAATTATAAAATAAAATAAAAAAGACTGTGAGCATAAGGCCCTCCTTGAAACAAATAACATGAAGCGATTGTAAAGGAAAAAACATATTTCCCTGACCACTGAAGCTATGTTTCCCTGCCGGTAAAGAATACAAAGAGAGGAAATGTTCAAGAGGAAAGGAGGGACTGATTATTTGATAGACTACTGGCAATGATCACTCTATTCATTGACCATATGAATGTGAACTTTCATTTATTTCGCCAACAGAAAGACTTCCAATAACGATGCGCTTTAGCCACAGGTAGTACATATGAAATTATGAATATAGAATAGTATTATTATAATATAATAATTAGTGAAGGATTCTTTTACGTTAGCTCAAATGAGCTTTCCTGTGTGCTACTTTGTACTGTATCAAGTTGCTATATTAACAAAACTTCGCTTCCACCGTGATCCTAAAGACCTCATTCTCATTGGAATCTGTCAGGTTGGGGTTTTTAGGGACTTGGAGACGAGAATTTGGAGGACCCAAGTGGAGGGAAGCGAGGAGGCCAGGCAGGTGTGCAGGGATTACAAAAATGTATTTTAATTTTCCATAAAAGAAGGCAAAAAAATGCACATGGAAAAATCTAACTACTAACTTAAAAAAATCAATAATTCAAAGTAACAAATAAACATGGAAACCAAAATACTGACCACTAAGAAACACAACGGGATATGGGTACATGGGCGAAGACAACAGATGACACGAACATGAAACAAAACTAAATAGAAGCTAAACTAAAACACTGACCATGACAGAATCAAAATACAAGGAAAGAGGTTGGTTATCACTCGGCACACAAAGATATGAAACAGACATTTTGGCAAGGATCTAATTCATTGATCTGCTAAGGGTAAGACAGGTTTTAGTCACAAACGCCGTACCATCGTTTTTTTGACAACTACACCAGCAGCAATGTCCCCAAGGCATAAATTTGAGTTTGACAGCACAAGAGAAGAAGAATACCTTAACATTGTAAACTGAGCTTGTATATCATAAATTGTGACCGCTGTATTTTTAACTCTCTGGGATCACATTTGGGAATATGTGCGCTCAGATAGAGGTGAGGGGGTGTCAAGGGAAGAAATTATACATTCAAACAATGACACTCAGCAGTCCGATGAATCAGTATCAGAATCATCTTTATTTGCCATGTATGTCCAAAAACACACAAGGAATTTGTCTCTGGTAGTTGGAGCCGCTCTAGTACGACAACAGACAGTCAATTGACAGAGAACACTTTGGAGACATAAAGACTGAGAAAAAAACAGTCACTGAGCAGTAAAGGGTTGCTAGTTATCTGGTAATGCCGGTGCATTTTTTTTTTTTTTTTTTTTTTGACAATTGTGCAAAAAGATGCAGAGTCCTCTAGCACTTAGAGCAGTTCATATGACTAATATTGCAATAGTCCGGTGCAATGACCATTGTCCAAAGGGCGCCGAGACTTCAAGGAGTGTATGCGGTTTAAAGTGACGAGTAGTGTGATAATCTGGGACAATGTTGGTTGTGCAAATGTTGCAGATACTCCTCAATCAGTGTGCAAGTGGAGCAGATGCTACTCTGGCATGAGTGGCCAGTATTTGCAAACAGTGCAGCATGGCGAGACAACTACAGTGAGAGCACGAGTAATGTATGATTGGCCCCACAGAAATGTGACAACGAACTCAAGTCAAAAAATTGCCAGCATGTTGTAATGGAATTGTAGGTTATGTGTTTAAGAAGTTGATCGCAAGAGGGAAGAAGCTGTTGGAATGTCTACTAGTTCTAGTTTGCATTGATCGGTAACGCCTACCTGAGGGAAGGAGCTGGAAGAGCTGGTGACCGGGATGCGCAGGGTCCGAGAGGATTTTGCACGCTCTTGTCTTAATTCTGGCAGCGTGCAAGTCCTCAATGGTGGGTAGGGGGGTACCGACAATCCTTTCATCAGTTTTGATTGTCCGTTGCAGTCGGAGTTTGTCCTTTTTTGTAGCAGCACCAAATCAGACTGTGATGGAAGAACACAGGACTGATTCGATGACCGCTGTGTAGAACTGTCTCAGCAGCTCTGGTGGCAGGCCGTGCTTTCTCAGAAGCCGCAGGAAGTACACCCTCTGCTGGGCCTTTTTGAAGACTGAGTTGATGTTGGTCGCCTACTTCAGGTCCTGAGAGACTGTAATTCCCAGGAACTTGAAGGTCTCGACGTTTGACACAAGGCAGCTGGACAACGTGAGGGACAGCTGTGGCAAAGGATGCCTCCTGAAGTCCACGATCATCTCTACAGTCTTGAGCGTGTTCAGCTCCAGGTTGTGTCAGCTGCACCACAGCTCCAGCCGCTCCGCTTCCTGTCGATATGCAGACTCGTCACCGTCCTTGACCAGGCCGATGACAGTGGTGTCATCTGCAAACTTCAGGAATTGGACAGTCGGGTGCGCTGAGGTGCAGTCGTTCGTGTAGAGAGAGAAGAGCAGCGGAGAAAGGACACAACGTTGGGGTGCCCCAGTGCTGATGCTGCGAAAGTGTCCTTTTCAAATCTGCAGTAGAAGGTATTCAAGTCGTTGGCTAGTGTGCTATTGTTCTCAGCTTGGGGGTATCGTCGCTTGTAATTAGTCAGCGATTGGAATGCATGCCAGACTGATTTAGAGTCGTTAGCGCTAAACTGTTTTTCCAACTTTGCTGCATAGTTCCTCTTTGCAATGTTAATTTCTTTAGTCAGCTGGTTTCTAGCTCGATTATACAGGGCCCTGTCCCCGCGCTGATATGCATCCTCCTTAGCTTGGCGAAGCTGCTTAAGTTTGGCAGTGAACCACGGCATGTTGTTGTTGAATGTGCGAAATGATTTTGTTGGTACACACACATCTTCACAGAAAATTATATAGGATGTTACAGTGTCCGTATATTCATCCAGGCTGCCAGCTGAATTTTCAAAGACACACCAGTCTGTGCAGTGTAAGCAGCTTTGAAGTTCCATCTTTGCTTCATTGGTCCACTTTTTCACTGTTTTCACTGTAGGCTTCGCGCATTTAAGTTCTTTCCTGTACGTCGGTATTAAGTGAATTAAGCAAGTGAATTAAGCAGTGATCGAGCCCAGGGCTGCACGAGGTATAGCACGGTATGCGTTTTTTAGCGTAGTGTAGCAGCGGTCTAAAATGTTATTTTCCCTGGTAGGACAGTCGATGTGCTGCTTGTATTTAGGGAGTTCGTGGTTGAGTTTAGCTTTGTTAAAGTCCCCGAGAATAATGAGGGGTGAGTCCGGGTGGGTTTTTTTCAATTTCGTTGACTTGTTCGGCAAGCGTTAGCAGTGCGGCGTTCGTGTCAGCTTGAGGCGGAATATAGGCGCCAGCGAGAATGAATGACGCGAACTCACGCGGCGAGTAGTATGGCTTACAGTTCAAAAACAGCGACTCCAAATGCAGGCTGCAGTGTGTGCTGAGCTCCGTGACGTCCGTACACCATTTTTCGTTGATATAGAAGCATATCCCGCCGCCCTTTGTTTTCCCCGATGATTCCATGTCGCGGTCCGCTCGATGAATATGGAAGCCGGGAAGCATGACGGCGCCATCGGGTACAGCGTCGCAAAGCCAGGTCTCCGTGAAGCACATGGCGGCGGAACGTCCGAAGTCTTTACTGGTCTTTAACAGAAGATGAAGCTCGTCCATTTTGTTGGGTAGGGAGCGTACATTCGCGAGGTGGTCCTCTCTTGCGGAGTTTCACCTGAATTCTGGCTTGCTTCCCTCTGTGACGCCGTTTCCGTCTCCCTGCGCCGAAAACCGCGGACGCCGCCCCGGTAAGTAACTCGGGGAAAAAACTGAGCGGATTTGCGAAAGTTGGTGAAAGAAAGTCCGGAGTAGCCTCCTTGATGGTTAGCAAGTCTCCCCTTGTGTAAGTGAGTCGTGTAATGTCTCCAAAGACGAACGAAAACCACAAAAACAAAAACAATACTAGAGAGCGCGTTACCGAGGCGACCACACTGGTAGGCGCCATCTTGGTCTTGATCTACGTACCTTTGTGGGCTGAGTCACAGCAACCCTCCTCAAACTAACTGTATGGAAGGTTTTGTGAATGACAGTCAATCAGTGCACAAAGCGTGCACTTGATGCTGAAAGAACTGACCTCAAACTCAATAACCGAGCCAGAAAGGTTTCAATAGGGTGGCCAAAGATTTTTTTTGCGATGCTCTTCGAAATCCAATCGCCGATAGGGGTGGGGGGTGTGAATGTAATTTTTGCCGTTCTTCTTCGGTGTCTTGTGGCTCTTTAGAAACAAAACGACCATTTCTGACACACAAGGGAGTTTCAGTTAGTGTCTGCCGCCACCCCTAGCCACCCCCTGGATCCGCCCGTGATCAACCTTATCAAATACCTTTGGGATGAACTTACAAAACCCAGAGGAATGGAAGCTGAAAAGAAGTAACGACTCCAAAATGTTCTATTTTTACTTTCCGTAGGTCTCACCATCCTTCTGTCTATCCAGTGTTTGTCCCCCCCAATGGGCTTTCGATGAGTCCCTTATCTACAGTGTATGAAGGATAGTTGTGTCTAAGGTGAGTAAGACACACCACGCTGAGAAAGAAAATGAACAGGCTTACACTCCTTGCTGCTACCAGTGTTCAAAGTCAATAAAGACTTTAATCAGCATTGCCCAATCGTTCACCTTTCAACCGCTGGTGACTGAAAAAATTAAAAGATCAACCAAAAAGGAAAGCCACATGAATTAAAAGCCTTAAATCAGCATTACCTTGTAAAAAGCAACAAATTTACCATAAACACCCCTATTTGTTTGTTTTTGAGCAAGTAGTTATTCCTTTATCTCTTTGTTTTCACCATGGTGTATTTACTTTTCATTTATCCAGCATCAATTAGGTGTGAAAGGCTGAACAATGGCATGTCCCTCTGTTCCACAAAAAAAGTAAATCTGTTTGTGCAGCTCTGGAACTTAGCCACAGTATATTGCATTTATGCAAAGTGACTGCGACCGAACCGCTAAATCAAAGTGGACATGCTCCCGGAAGAAAACATTCTCTGTGATCTCAGTGAGAATCTCAAAGTGACTTGCTTTGCCACTGTGTGGTTGAGTTCAGATTCAATTTTATGGCAGCAAAAACAACAACTCTTCATAAGAAAAAAATTCCATTGCTATAATTTTAAGGGCACACTTGTTACTTCAGTCAAAGCACACATACAAGTGGCTTAGTCGGGAGCAGATAACTAATTGTTGAGAATTGCAGTGTATTGAAACATATTGGAGAGAAATACAAAAACTAAGATATGCAGGCTATAGTGAGCTATAGTATAGCTACAGTGATATTTTAAAATTCCAACCAATCAGCAACATGACTTTAAAGTGGAAATACCACAAGAGGTCAAAATATATACATTCTAAATGTCCATATCTTCTTTATCTGATGCCGTTTAAATAAATCTATTTTAAAAAATACTTTTAAAACACTGCATCGGGGCCACCATTTTTACATCATTCTGTGTGCAAAAGAATGCAAGAATATGGCGTGAAACCGCCCATCCTTCCGTCGGAAGGGCGGAAATGATAGTTTGTTGCCTCACATTTGAGCAAGTCTGTTTTGTTTGAAAATGAATCCGTAGGGACAGCAACTGTGTCAGGCTGTCAACATCCAAGCTCAGTGTGCAGATTCATTTTAGCCTATTAAACTGCCTCGGAAAAGAAGTCCCCCGGCTGTCGTGAGCCTACAGGGCACTCGGGCAACTAGCTGCTAGCCGTTAATGCCGGCGAGCTATCGCCGTATTTACTATTTGATCAATAACCTCGTAATAAATTTGAGATTTTTTTTTTAGCATGATTAAACTAGCGATTAACACATCACGATGATGTTGATTTGATGTCACCCCCTGGAATAGGCGAAAATTGCGGAATTTATCAGTTTAATTCCACATATGCAATATTAATCAGAATAGTGTGTTTAGACCAGTATTCTTGCAACAAAATTTTGCACGTCTGCCTCACAGTTGAAACACGAGACCGGCACGAGTGGAGTTGTATGCTGTGGTCGTTCTGTGCCTCCATGGCTTCTCTCGGGTACTCTGCAAGCTCCCAATGGACAGACAGAAACAAAGATGAAGTGAATGCAGACTATGGATGGAAAGCTATATGCATGTCTTGCTTCTAGTCTTACTTTTTCCATGGACCAAGCACCAGCACCCAGATGTCAATTTATAAAGTTTATTTAGAGGTGCTGATCTTAATGCTTACCTGTATGTTGGAGATTGTGAGTTATGGCGCACTTGACAAATTTGATTTGTGTAAAGCTGTACTTGCAGCTCAATAAGATTGGCTCTGAAAATAGGGAGACACATTTGCACAAACAACTATGCTGCTTATGTTTGTGGCCGCATTTGCACACACTTCACTATGCTGCTTATGTTTGTGGCCGTCATTGAAAACATAATTTCTGCTACACTATGTTAACTACTTGAACTGAATATATCGTTCAGTGATCGCTGAGAAGCAGCTCAGAAAATTGCAGGGGTCGTCTCGAATTAATTTTCAAATGCAGTGTGCAGGAGAAGAGGAGTGATGTCTCATGGCACAGTGAAGATGATGTGTTTGTCAGTGAGGTTAGAACATTTTCGAGGACATGTGTGGTTGCTGTAGAGTCAACGTTCTGTACCTGTGATGTTTGCGGCCCTCCCCTGGGTCATCTCAATGATCCAGCAACAAGCCATCTGTCACTGTCATTGTAATTAATCTGCTGCTATTTAGTGAGTAACGAGAAGCTGTTGTGGGTTTTATGCTGCTTCTCTTCTCAGAGATGTATTTCCTGTGCCCGTCGGAGCACCAAGAATACAGCGGGCAGGATTTGGTAGAAAATGGACGCAATAGAGTCATTGTGTCGATTACTGCCAAAGTCATTGTAATGTCTGGTCGCGATTCAGCTGCTTTGACACGCCTGAAGCAGATTTTAAAAGTTGTTCCAGAAATGTTAACAGAATATTTTTCATGATGCCGGTCGACCTCCTATTTGTTTAAAAAAATTATCAATGATATATCAATATAATTAGTAGTGCACCTTTTTTGGGGGGGAGAACTCACATTTGCGTACTCACTGATACAGCGTACTGATACTTGATAATGCCATATGAACTTTATTTTAACCAGCTGACCAAAACACAAACGTTTATTGAACATGGTATACGTTTCACCGAAATATAACAAATTTGAGAGTAACCACTTCTCACTACTGACATTTTAACATCCAACTGCATGTTTTTTAACAGTCTTGCAACACATTTCAATTAAATGTAGGCTGTAACATAAGGTATTTCAGTTATGTGGTGTCTAAAATTCCAATCAACATGAGACATGACAGCGGTAAACAGTAAGATAGTGTTTTCAAAGAAGAGGTGGAGAGGTATTAAAAAAAAAAAAAAACTCAAGTCCGGTTGTAATGACAGTTCCAGATGTGTGGATTCTTCACATGTGCAAGGCCAATTCTATTGACATTGTTGGAGTAGCAAGATGGCTCTCTCGAAAAAATCTTTCCCAATCCAAAATGAAAAATGAATGGCTCTGCGAGACAGGCAACTTCCTCCCATGATGGAAATTGGCCTGCCACATGTGATATCTCACACTAAAAGACAACAATCACGTAATTTGTCTCGTTGCCTCTCAAAATAATTCTTGGGGAGATTATATTGCTGCTCAGGTGAACACACATCCCTTTCCAACGGGGAAGGACAATGTCAGGGACGGAAGAAGAACAGCACCTTATATAACACAAATCAGATCTATGACTAGGTGGCACCTATAGAATATGCTGTATATAGGAGGCGGCTGAGAGGAGAACTAAATTGGTTGGGCACAAGAATCAGTCAATTACCTTACACTTAACTGCATCTCACTCTGACGAAGACATAGAGCGCTGTAATAGGGTCTAACGGAGCTGCAAAAGGAGAGTAATAAAGTAAATTCATAAAGTTTGACAGCTGAAAGGGATGACGTTATTCAACACAACTGACTGGATTCAGTGTGAATCACACGGTCACTTTAGCCCTCAATCACGCAAGCTGCTGACAGCACCTCAAAACCACGATCGTCCAATCAATGCCATTAAAGCGAGCCAAGGACGTGACAAAGCAGAATTTTAGGGCGATAGTTGAACGGTCTTTGTGAGCCTCTCTGGTCTCGTTTTCCCTCATATTTACTGCCACCGGCTTCCATTATCAGCAGCCTGTACACTCACAGGAATGACAACTTTCACCAACTCTCAGTGGCTGGATTTACACTGCAAGTCTAAGTGCACAACTCCAATGTAGTGCCAATCGCCAAATTTATGGACTGTCTATGTATTTTCAAGTAATATGCCGCTAAAGTAGCATCAAACCTTTGGGTTCAAACCACCGTTGCGTGAGACACCAGCATATTGCGCAGGACCTCAGTTCAAGCATCAAACAATTCACAATACCGGTCAAACAACTAAAGATTTTTTTTTATAGTCGACTACACAGTGTAATGTGATGGAAATGTTGTTGTAGAATATTTAATAGTAACACAATCAGACTTCCTTCGCAAGGGCCACATGTTTGGAGATCTGTATTCAAGCCAACCATCTTTTCTTTCAAGTTCTACATCAAAGGACTTCCTTCAACCATTTGTATGTTTATTAGAGTTTTCATTCTCTGCCCAGATAGTAGCATGTCTTGGGTTCACAACAGGCGTCCCGGTCTGCAAAGAGGATGGATTTGCATCTTACAAGATGAGGGAACCGGGTGTGAGCGTAGCTAGAAGGTGAGGCACCAGCTGGCGGGTGCGATTCCAAATATGGTCATGAGGAAAGGCCATCTTCCGGGTGCACCCAGGGAGGGGCTAATTCCACGCCCAGAGAATTTAACCTTGATAAACTGAGATCCAGGGGTTTTCGGGGGCTTTTTCGTCGTTCTGGCAATGTAAGCAGCTGTTATGACACGAAGGCTTGTTCAATAAATCAAATTAGCCCAAACGCCAAGTGTCTCGAAGTCTTCATTCATCCCATGCCCGCCGGACGTCGGAGTTCTCCCGGGTGACCTCTGACTCGGAACCACAGGCGAAATAAAATCCGCCACATTGTCAAAGTCGATTAACGGTGGAGTTTGCAGTTTTCAAACTTCTAGCAAGATTTAAATGTAGCCTCACTTCAATGCTCCCTCCCCCCAGCCTCACATCTCTGACTTAAAGCCACACCCCTCACTAACGTGAACGCGCGCTTTACATATGTTTAGCCTTGTTTTGTCTCTGAATCTGTCCAGTTCCTTATTTTTGACTTCTATTGCTATCCGGGGTGAAAAAAAACAACAACAAAAACTGATCAAATAAAATAGTCTGCATGAATAGTCTACTGCTGGGCGTACAGACAGCGAGGCTGCAGCACATGTCCACGTCTGTTTGCATGTACAAATGAGTGACACACTGTTCGGTCACGCCTTCTGTCTCCACAGGCTCTGATAGGCAGTTCCTGTCGCGGCGTGACAAGTTTTATAATAACAATAATAATAATTAATTTAGAGGCATTAGATGGGGCTCGAGAGGAATGAGTTTTCATAAGATAATTTTAATAATATTCTACTGTTAGGTCACACAGTTAGTTTGAACATATATGACAAAAAGCACAGGTGTCAAACTCAAGGCCCGGACCACCACATTAATTTATGTTTCCCGCGAAAGCAAATGTCTGTCTTGCTCCTCGACAGTGATATATACAAATGGTGGATTGTAAGCGGAGCAGGATTTAATAAATTAAACAGTTAATCCTTTGTTTTTGTCATTTCTCTATTATTTTAATTCAAATATACATTGCTTATTTTATGCCCTGCGATTGACTGGCAACCAGTTCAGGGTGTACCCCGCCTCCTGCCTGATGATAGCTGGGATAGGCTCCAGCACGACCGCGACCCTAGTGAGGAGAAGCGGCTCAGAAAATGGACGGATGGATTGCTTATTTTATAGTCTCGATTTTATTTGGACGTATTTAATACTGAAATGAATTGATTACACTGGTTCATACTGTGCAAGGAAAGTCTGTAATTAGTATGCAATGTTCTCAAATGCATTTAGCCAAATTAGGAAAATAGAAATGCACCCTAAAGAAGGTTTGATTATTCTACTTCGTGCATTCCTCATACTGTAATACAATTCATATTCACAAACAGTTGTTTAATGTGTTTGTGTTAGTCTTAATAATGCCTACAGAGTTGTTTTGAAATTAAACATTTGTGACTGTATTCATTGCATGATACACAGCAATGTGGAGAGCTGAGGCTGGGGAAGCCCACTCACGATGGGCTCTCCTCTTAATGGTATCAGGTAGGTAATAAGAAAAAGTAACTTGTATCACCATCCATCCATTTTATGTACCACTTATCCTCACTATGCAAAGTAAAAAAAAAGAAATTCCCCGTACAGTTTAAAAGTTTTATGATGCCAACAGACTTTCCCATAGCGTCTTTCCCCCCTTGCCATTAACCTCTCAAACAGTTGACTCATGATTGATTTTGGCAATTTTCTCTGTAGAGCCATTATTACTTTATTCATCGTTGTAGCTCCATCACTGCATCATTTGCATAATTTTTGATCAGCATTATTGCACTACTTGTACACTTTATATTGCTTAATGACCCTCTGCATCATTTGCACATTGGTTGTTGATCAGTGTTACCTCACCACTGGACACTATACTGCTTAATGACTGTGCTTTTGTTTTTATGTCGTAAATGTATATTTTGTTATAATGGCTTGTTTACTGTAATACTAGAGTGGCTCCAACTTTCCCAGAGAAATTTGGTGTTTGTATTAATATTCTTGGCCAATACATTGATTGCATCCTGGAACCGATTGTCTTCAACCTTCCAGGTTTAAGTGCATATGTAAACGGCCCCATGGGGCAAAAAAATCTGAGTATTTAGGGACCACTCAAGTGAGCAACATATGCAAAGTATTCATGCAAAGTCATTCACAGCATGCAAACCTATGTGATACATTCAGCGAAAATAGATCAGAGGCCGGAGACCCTCATTAGTTCTACATTTTGGAGTTCATGGTGTCTGCTTAGGGACTATATTTCACTGGCGCACACCAATTTCATTTTAAATGTGCATTTCTGGGGGTTTGGTGGTGATGATTAGCTGCCAGTAAAAACTGTGAGATCAAGGCGGGCTAAAATGTGCTTTGCAGTCGTCATTAAATTTGTATAAGAATAAAACCCTGCTGGAGATTTACTCACGCTGGAGAGTAATCTAACTGCAAAGATCGAGTACAAGCCTGAATGATTCCCAAAAAAATGTTTCCTTGAAAGGAACAACATTCAAAAGACCTGTTATGCTCTTAATAAAGGCTGCTACAGCGTGACATGGACATACAACACTCTTAATATTTGTTTAATAGACTGTGCGTTGCTGCTGCCTAGCATAGGTACTGTCCCAGCTTGTTATCATGAGAGATGACTTGCGAAGGCGGTACAGCACTGCTATGATATGTTAATGACTGCTGCGACCATCTTGTAACATTGAGGGAGAATGCTGTTTCTGTAATTAAGCTGTGTGAATTTTCATGCATGAAGGAAAAAAAAAAAAAAGATGAGACACCCATCTACAAGCATATAGTATGTCTATGTATGTAAGATGAGAATTGAGAATGAACGGAAACAAATCTCTGATCACCACCATTAACTGTTTACATACAAAAATTATCAGATATGATTATTGGCCTTGCAGCTGCCGATGCACAGATCTTTTCACAGTATGAGGTAAAACTGCTATGAATCAGTTTGGTATAAGCACAACCCAGAAATATGCAAGAATATACAGCTACAGTTAAAGACATATCCATCCATCCATTTTCTGAGCCGCTTCTCCTCACAAGGGTCACGGGAGTGCTGGAGCCTATCCCAGCTATCATCGGGGTACACCCTGAACTGGTTGCCAGCCAATCGCAGGGCACATATAAACAAACAACCATTTGGACTCACATTCACACCGAGGGGGAATTTAAGAGACTTCATTTAACCTACCATGCATGTTTTTGGGATGTGGGAGGAAACCAGAGTGCCCAGAGAAAACCCACGCAGGCACGGGGAGAACATGCAAACTCCACACAGGCGGGGCTGGGGATTGAACCCCAGTCCTCAGAAATGTGAGGCAGACGCTCTAACCAGTCGGCCACCGTGCCACCCAGTTAAAGACCCTGTCAAGTGAATTCAGAGATTTGTTACATGTTTGAAGATTGCTGACAATGTGGAAAGACTGAGAACTGTTTGTTACAATTCACTACTGTTTTTCAACATTTCAGTTTTCCTAATTTTTTGGAGCGGGCGTAAAACGGGGAGTGGAAATTTTTATTCTCTTTCCGTGTGATGTTCTTTCACCCATGACTTTCGACTTGCAATAAAGAAATCAGTAGTACACCACTAAAGAGTGAGGCACGGTGGCCGACTGGTTAGAGCGTCAGCCTCACAGTTCTGAGGACCCGGGTTCAATCCCCGGCCCCGCCTGTGTGGAGTTTGCATGTTCTCCCCGTGCCTGTGTGGGTTTTCTCCGGGCTCTCCGGTTTCCTCCCACATCCCAAAAACATGCATGAATTGGAGACTCTAAATTGCCTGTAGGTGTGAATGTGAGTGCGAATGGTTGTTTGTTCCTATGTGCCCTGCGATTGGCTGGCAACCAGTTCAGGGTGTACCCTGCCTCCTGCCCGATGACAGCTGGGATAGGTGTGAATTCACTGGACACGCCCACAGTTTTAGAGCAGAGAGAAAGGCTTGACTTTTCCCGATTTTGAAGCCTCCTTTTTATATATGCAGGAGTGGGACGGCTGTGGCTCAGTAGGTCGAGCGGGTTGTCCAGTCACCGAAGGGTAACTGGTGTCTGGCTCCGACTGTCGGGATGTCAAAAGTGTTCTTGGGCAAGACACTGAAGCTTAATTTGCTCCCAGTGGGCCTGGCAGCGCCTTGCACGGCAGCAGCTGCCCATTGGTGTATGAATGTGTGTGTGAATGTGTGAATGTGAGGCTTTGCAAAGCGCTTTGGGCACTGTGATGGTGTAGCTAAAGTGCTACATAAGTGCAGTCCATTTACCATTTCAGCATGTAGAGATTTTTTTAATCATTAAAATTTAGCAGTGTTCTTAACAAGATTCTCCTTTGTGGTGTGTCAAATTTACAAGACACTTATTTTTTACTTTACAGGGACTTTAAAGCTATTTGTCATAAATCCGTTTTTTGCCACTCTGATTTGTATGCACAGTTGTTGTTTTTTTAATCACTGTGATATGCACTTGACGGCCACCACACGTTAGCTTGTAAAAAAAAATAATTTCGGGGGAAGAAGTCCATTGGGCCCTTTTCCACCTTCGGAGGTATTATCTGAGCCGTAACAGAGGCAGTATTGAGTCTGTGTTAGGACACACCGATCAATTTAACACCTGACAATCTTCAACGCTTTGTTGTGTTGAAAGCAATTGTCACTGTGCAACAAGTACATATGTCACACCAAATGCTGGCTCCACATGCAGCTAGTTATGGCCAACCCTTTGACATTCCCAAAACTAATTTTTAATCAGACAGTAGCCTGTTGCTTGTCGTCAAACTCAGTCATACTGCATTTTCATAACATTCTTTGGCCAATATCTTTAATCCCACACAATTTGCGTTGACATCGATGCACATTTTGGGCATGGCACATTCAATTTATTTTTTTTGCTCATGGGAGTTTTTTGTCGATGCAGAGCATATTGCATAAAAGCAACGATGTGCCCGCCGCGGGAAAAGTCAGTCACCCTCACAGTTATAAATGCCTGTTAGCTGCAATGGTGTAAGATAAAATAAAAATAATTCCACAGATTGTAAGTGATTGATGAAAAAATCATTTATCTGAACTCATGTTTCATGTTTTATTAAATTATGATAGACATGCTGCAGCTCAGACTGGGACCACTTCAATTCAGCTGGTTTTCATAGTACAGGGATTGCTCCATTATTTAATTTGGCCCACCGAGCATTAACATCATCAAGTGTCGTAAATATTTGTTAAATTTAGCTGATTTTCCAAATGTGAGTTAATTAAATGTATTCATTCTCTCATTAATTTGTTGATAAGTTTAATAATAATACAATTAAATATATACTGTATATACATTCAACAATGTTTTGTTTATTATAATAAATACTTATTTTTAATACTATTCTAAATAATTACATGGAATGTATTTTTATTTAGTTTTTATCAGTGTAATATTAATACAATTAAATATATACTGTATATACATTCAGCAATGTTTTGTTTATTATAATAAAATTATTTTTAATACTATTCTAAATAATTACATGTAAGGCATTTTTATTTTGTTTTTATTCATTTATATTTGAATAATTGGTTAGTTGATTTATTGTAAATAAAATAAAACATTATTAAACAACAAATTATTATTTTACTATTACAATAAAGTATTTTTGATACACATTATTTCTTTTTAACCTCATCTACTGTCATCTGTCTATTTTAAAAAATCCATCGTAGTCCTTGAGCGCACAAAGTTTGCTCATCTCAATTAGACGTGAATGGCAGACATATTTATATGTCTGGGACCACATGTAAAATCACGTTTAAGGCCACTAACTGGAGCCGGCCCTGCAGCTAATAATTTGATTTGTTATACATGCACACAGTATCGGCAATATCCCACCTTCGCTGGTTTCTGTATAAAAGGCACTGGTGGATAAATTCCAGATGTTCTGTTTCAACTGCGATGTGGTAATTTTACAGGATATTTGTGAAAAAGCGGCTTTAGCCTGAAACCAAGTTTTATGAGCTCGTGTTTGTAGGTTCAAATGATGTTTAATTAAAAGCAAATCATTATGACCCACACTAAAACAGTCAAATAGGTTTGATGGGTAGAATCGTACCAAAAAGGATAGAGCAAAAGTCAGAGTGAAAGTTGTTAGGCAAAGTGACTGGAAATATGAATGATCAAAATAACCAGTGTAAAATGGAAACGTAAGTACACAAGTACTGTAAAAACTAGGATTTATGTTAGTGCTTTTGTAAAACTGAAACTGTCTAATATGTGGACAAAGATGAGTTTCAACAAAAATGCAGGTAAAGTCAGGGGTACTTCAGAAATAGTAGTTGCATAAATCTTTGTAAAGGGCTGAAAGATTTCAAGTTTGAGCATTCGCTTAGTTATAATTTGGTTATTTTATGTGTTCCATTACTTGAAATTTGACAATAAATGTATATAATGTTGGCTAACAACTCATGGCCTTCTTTACCTAATATTGCTGAAATATGTTGAGCACGGTTGAAAAAAAGTCACAGGAGCTAAATGCAAGGGTTGAATCAAAGAGTTTATATTTTATTTCTGACTTAATGAAGTCAATTTTATGGCTAATTGAGATATATCCTTTCCTTATCCTTTATGACCAGAATTCTGGAAAATTAAAGGCCAAATTGTCCTGCAGAAATAAAGTGTAAGCATAACCTCTGTTAGAGATTACATAGCGGAAATAAAGCATTTTAAATGTTAAAGAGGGCAAGAAAACACCAGATATTTACAAGATTAAACATAATATTGACTTTACTGGCACGCCTGGGTCGCTATTTCTTACAGTACTTATAATCAGACCTTATTAGCATATCATTCTGGCTTTTAAAAGGTCAAGCATCTCAATTAAGATGCCATTAAAATGCGGAACATCCTCGGCTGTTGTTTATCTGGGGCAAATCTACTTGATCTCTCTGTTTGAAAGAGGGAGCAGTGTTGACTGCAAGCGACCTACAGACTGTCGAAGGGGAGCGTGCATTACGTGAAAGGTCGCTGTACACTTTGGTAAGCAGCCTCAGTCTACTTTTACAATACTTAATTACTAATTAGATGTTTTATCACTCGGCATGGGTGTAGAAATAATTCACGCATCCATCCGTGAATTTTCAATAGCACCTCATTAGGGTCGAACCGATCCCAGCTGACTTTGGGCGAGAGGCGGGATACATCCTGAACTGGTCACCAGCCAATCACAGGGTACATATAGACAAACAAACATTACACTCAATTGAACCTAACAATTGTGTATCTGGAATGTGAGAGGAGGTATGGGTGAAACGCAAATTCTTCACAAGAACGCCTGACAACCAGCAGAGCCACTGTTGATTCTGTATCGAAGTTTTCCGCTGACCCCAAAAAATTGACTCATAAACAAAAGGTTAAAACATTTTGCTTCTCACAGACAATGGATACATGGGGTCAAGAACTGCAGGAGCAACTAAAACAAGGTGCAGCTGGGTGAACTTTTTACTCATCCAAATTTACACTCAGGGTATTTTATTAACACTAAGCTGCTTGAAACACCACTCCGCAGGTAGCAGAACAACAATTATGGCCTGGAATCACCCATATAGCGACCTTGGTGCTAAACGGAACTTAAACGAAAATGTCAGCAGGACTCATTTGGGTGATAGAACCACAATAGAGTGGCCATTAAGTAAAACAATAAAATAGCTTCCTATTTGGAGGCTGATAGTTGAAGCAGTCTTCTTTATTCACAATCCTCCCTGTCTAATGGGAAACAACATGCCAATCATGGTCTGTTTATACTGTTGGGAAAACACTTCGATCCTCTTGAGACACTGGAATCAGGACCAAAACAGTGTTGTCACATAAAGTCAGCAATTCTAATCCACCACAACTCTGTGCTTAATTTATATTTTGTTTAAGCAGTCAATATCTTGAGGGGAAGTACTGCCAACAAAGTGATTGCAGAGCCTCGAAGTGGTGACCAAAATCTGTTCCTTGATGCTTGTTAAAATAGCTTTCAAAACAAAATTGCCCATTGAGATCAATTATAATTGTGCTAATTTATCCCAGAGTCACAACTGCTACTGTGATAAAACCTTTACTAACTGTACCCTAGTGTTTTGAGTAATATTTTAACAGATTAACTGTTATACGATAATGAGCAAAAGTTAACAAGTCTATTTAACAGGATAGAAACAAAAAAAACAATCTTTAAACATTAATGAGGAGGCGGAATAAATGTCACAATAACACAGTCAATTGTTTAACATTCACTGTCACGCACTGTAAGTGTGACTTAAAATCATCCACTAATGATATGTAAGCACACAACACAAGTGACAAGCTTACGGCAGCAAGCCAGTCGGCATCTAGAATGCTAGCACCTCAGAGTCTACAGATGGGATTCAAAAGCATGACACAATAGTCACAGAATATCCAATGTGTAATGCCCTTTGTTCACAAAACCTTGGTCAACATTGGCTCTGTGGTAAGACTCCTATCAAGCCAATTTCAATTGAAACAAAAACAGGAAGTTGAAGCCTAACAAAATATAACCAGTAACAGCGCTAAACAATGCTTAACAGAACCAAAACTTGTGCTCACTCATCCCCATGATCACTGGACAAAAACAAAATTCAGGACAAATGTAGTTGGACAGCAGCAGAAATATTGTGTGTGTAACATATATGTATATTCCTCTTCTCATGTCCTTCTCTAACAATGGTCGTTTTTTTTTTTTTTTTTTTTTTCGGTTTTTTTTAGGGAAGGTGCTTAAAAAACCTAAAGGTCAAAGCAAGACACCCTCACAGGTCATCATTTGATGCTGGCTGAAATAAGGTTTAGTGAGGTGCGCATTATGAAAATGTGTACAGGATTAAAGGTAGATTTTTGTTCTGACTTTACATTTCACAAGCTTTAATGTACTTCACAACTGCCTGTAAATACAGTAAATGTTGAAGGGAACTGTAATAATGATTGGATCAGTTATTGTACAAGGCAAGCCAAAGGCAACATTTCCTTTACTACCTCAACTACCATCAATGCTGTTCATCTATCTTTCAACAAGCCTCCCATCACAGTGACTTCACTTTAAGGATTATATCTACCCTCTGTTGCATTGTGTTGATATTTCTGTTCTAAAGGATTGTCTCAATTTCATATGTCCTGAAATGAAAACCGAACCCTGAGGCTTCACTCGTATAAGCCTTGTTTGATGGAGTGGAAGGTTATGGTGATGTATCGAATACAGTGGTGTGCATGTGGAAGAGCTCACGCACCATGCTGACATGAGGTGAAATTCCTTGTCCGAAGTGAGAGCAGTGAAGCACTTGTAAAAAGTAATTAAGGTGACGACCCAACTGTGGAGGTCATGTCAAAGACAGCAGTGAACATATGACAGGATGATGATCCATGGTGCAGAAAAGAAAGCTAAAGAAACCCATCATAGTCTACCTCTTCAGTTTTTATGTTAATAACCATGTCATGTCAGCAAAGACAAAGAATGGTGAAACCAGTAGCCTGCAGAAAACAGTCCGGTCATGATCCCAGCTTGAATTGCGCGCTACTTTCATAGCTCTTAATCTGTATTGCATGTTGGATTCAGACATTCGCAAAGTCAGTAGACATATCTTATTGAGGACGGTTTCTCTGGTAATGGCAGCCTGGTGTCAAGCCAGTCGGGTGATAGATCACATTCTCTGACAGCTCGGAATAGTGAGGCCACTCCGCATGACGTGCACCCTTGAAACATTCATCTTGATAAGGTTCACGTCATTCAGTGAAAGAGAGCAGTCATCCACAATGGTCGAGACAAAGCGACTGATTTTCTATAGGCAATGTCAATGCAGAGATCTAGGCTCAGTCTTTTTATAGCAGGCAGTAAGCAAATTACATCATGGATATTTATGATCTGACTCTGAATGTTCCTCCTTCGGAAGAAAGGTGCGGGCATTGGCAATTACCATATTTTCACGACCATAAGGTGCACTTAAAAGTCTTACATTTTCTCCAAAATGGACTGGGCGCCTTATAATGCGGGGCACCTTATGTGTGCACCGAGTTCCAACATCTATAAATGTTGCTAGACTTTTTAAATTTTTTCTATCTTTTTAATTTTTTTATTTTTTAGCATTTCCTGCCGACACGCTGCTTACACAGAGGAAAAGCGGATGTGGCTGAAGACAGGGGAAGGACGCTAAAGCCACGCCCCCAGTAGGGATACAGTGCCAGGGTGTTTTTTTGTTGTTGTTTTTTTAACCGCTTTACTGACTGGCAACCTTTCCGGGGTGTGCAAAACAACATCGGTTTGGCTAAGGACCCCGAGTCGCCGCAAGAGAATTCAAGAACAACGAATCCTTGGTACGCAAGTGGAGGAAGCAGGAAAACAAGCTTCGCCAAGTCAAGAAGACGAAGCTGGGTTTTGGCGGAAAAAAAGAAAAACAAAATGCGGAAACAAGGCCAGGTGGCCCGAGTTGGAAGACCAACTCCAGCATTGGATTAATGAGCAAAGAATAACTCGGGGCTTGCCATCATTCCAGGAGGCTTGACATCGGTGTAAACAGGGCATTCAAAGTGAAGTTGTGAGCGGCGTGGAAGCGATGGATGACAGATGGCGAAAACACAGCTGTACTAACACTAGGAGGCAGCGTCGGGAGAGTTACTGTGATATGCACTTGACGGCCACCACACGTTAGCTTGTAAAAAAAAATAATTTCGGGGGAAGAAGTCCATTGGGCCCTTTTCCACCTTCGGAGGTATTATCTGAGCCGTAACAGAGGCAGTATTGAGTCTGTGTTAGGACACACCGATCAATTTAACACCTGACAATCTTCAACGCTTTGTTGTGTTGAAAGCAATTGTCACTGTGCAACAAGTACATATGTCACACCAAATGCTGGCTCCACATGCAGCTAGTTATGGCCAACCCTTTGACATTCCCAAAACTAATTTTTAATCAGACAGTAGCCTGTTGCTTGTCGTCAAACTCAGTCATACTGCATTTTCATAACATTCTTTGGCCAATATCTTTAATCCCACACAATTTGCGTTGACATCGATGCACATTTTGGGCATGGCACATTCAATTTATTTTTTTTGCTCATGGGAGTTTTTTGTCGATGCAGAGCATATTGCATAAAAGCAACGATGTGCCCGCCGCGGGAAAAGTCAGTCACCCTCACAGTTATAAATGCCTGTTAGCTGCAATGGTGTAAGATAAAATAAAAATAATTCCACAGATTGTAAGTGATTGATGAAAAAATCATTTATCTGAACTCATGTTTCATGTTTTATTAAATTATGATAGACATGCTGCAGCTCAGACTGGGACCACTTCAATTCAGCTGGTTTTCATAGTACAGGGATTGCTCCATTATTTAATTTGGCCCACCGAGCATTAACATCATCAAGTGTCGTAAATATTTGTTAAATGTAGCTGATTTTCCAAATGTGAGTTAATTAAATGTATTCATTCTCATTAATTTGTTGATAAGTTTAATAATAATACAATTAAATATATACTGTATATACATTCAACAATGTTTTGTTTATTATAATAAATACTTATTTTTAATACTATTCTAAATAATTACATGGAATGTATTTTTATTTAGTTTTTATCAGTGTAATATTAATACAATTAAATATATACTGTATATACATTCAGCAATGTTTTGTTTATTATAATAAAATTATTTTTAATACTATTCTAAATAATTACATGTAAGGCATTTTTATTTTGTTTTTATTCATTTATATTTAAATAATTGGTTAGTTGATTTATTGTAAATAAAATAAAACATTATTAAACAACAAATTATTATTTTACTATTACAATAAAGTATTTTTGATACACATTATTTCTTTTTAACCTCATCTACTGTCATCTGTCTATTTTAAAAAATCCATCGTAGTCCTTGAGCGCACAAAGTTTGCTCATCTCAATTAGACGTGAATGGCAGACATATTTATATGTCTGGGACCACATGTAAAATCACGTTTAAGGCCACTAACTGGAGCCGGCCCTGCAGCTAATAATTTGATTTGTTATACATGCACACAGAAAAACAAAATGCGGAAACAAGGCCAGGTGGCCCGAGTTGGAAGACCAACTCCAGCATTGGATTAATGAGCAAAGAATAACTCGGGGCTTGCCATCATTCCAGGAGGCTTGACATCGGTGTAAACAGGGCATTCAAAGTGAAGTTGTGAGCGGCGTGGAAGCGATGGATGACAGATGGCGAAAACACAGCTGTACTAACACTAGGAGGCAGCGTCGGGCGAGTTACGCCACAATTTGTGAATGGATTGTGGATGCTGGGCTAACGTGTCTGCTTGCACTGTTGTTCGAGCTTTCGCACGGCAACGAGACTGACTCAAATCTGCCGTGTTTGATTGAGAACTTGCCCAGCTGTTCATTTCGGATACAGAACATGAGGACTTTGATGGATTTGTGGATGAGGATTGATCCAAAAATAACGTGAGTAAATTGTTAAATTACTCAATAAAGTACAACCGAACTCAGTTTTGCTCACGCTGCCTTTTTAAAAACATTGTTTTAGCATGCATGCAAGCTACCGTATGTTTTATGCTAGCGTTGTTTTACCAAGCCTGCGCCTAATAATACTTATGTATGTGTTAAATACAGAAATAGACCCCGTAACTGAGACAGGGGTCTATTGGGCAGCCGTGGTCCAATGGTTAAGATCATTGCCTGCCACCATGGGGGACCTCGGTTCAAGACCCCGATTGGACCATCCGCCAACATCCCACGAACTCATGGCTGTGGTGTCCTTGAGCAGGACACTGATACCCCGAAATGCTCCCCGGGCGCTTAAGCTACCCCCTGCTCCAGTGTGTTCCACTAACATGTGTATGTGTATGTGTTCACTGTGATACATTAAATGCAGAGAACAAACTTCGTCTGCATGCATGCATGTTCATGACAATAAATTGTGATTCTTCTTCTTCTGAGACTTCGCCTTTTAATACGGTGCACCCTATAGTCGTGAAAATACGGTAAAAAATTAAGTTGATCATGTGTATGTGACAACTGATTGAGCTTTCAACCAACTGACACCGAATGGAACGCATTACTTGTCTGCAATCAACAGCGGCATCTCAACTAGTCTGCTGTCTAAAGAAGGGCGCAATACCACAATGGCATTAAAACGAGCACAGAACCTTCAAAGCGAGATTAACCCATTACGACGATCGCATGTGCAAAAAACTTTGAATCCCAAAAGCAGAGTGAACACAATATTAAAAGCAAATAAACACTTCTTTATTCAACTCAGGGTGCACGAACAACGTGAGTAAAGATAAATACAAAAACTACAACTACTCAGCAAGAGGCTAACGTGAACTACAATAATGATAAACAAAACACCCTAGAGGTGGACAGGTGGAGCTAATCGCCAATAAAAACAAGGACGCGAAACTACTAACGTAAAGAGTTGCAAAAAAAGTTGTCGCAAAGGCAGTAACAGAAAAACACAGCCGTAGAGACGAATAACAGGATAAGGATAGCGCAAAGAAGAATCCTCAATACACTAACAGGAAACTAAGAGAAAGATAAACAAACTAAAGGAGCAGTTCCTGGACTACCCAAGTCCAGAGAAGTACGAAAATATCGTACTAGTAATGAGGAAAACTACAAATACCTCCAGGGGAAAAACAAGTGCATGTCGAAACATGGAGGCGAAAACACGTTTGAACGGGCAAATGGCATTGAACAACATTAGTCCAATCTATCCGGCACTTAAAAACCTAACTAACCATGATGCCAAGCAGGTGTGCGCCGGAGGCTCTGCCCTCCATGAAGTATCACCAGGAAAAAAACAATACAGAAACAAAATGAGTACCAAAACACAAGCTCATGACTCCCATCCCTCGACTGCAGCTTTACTGGTGGAAGTGAATAGAGTAGTTTATCTAGGCATGAATGGTAGCTTTACTGAAGACTCTAAATTGTCCATGGCTGTGAATGTGAGTGTGAATGGTGGTGCCCTGCGATTGGTTGGTGACCAGGACGTACACCACCTCTTGCCCAATTTTAACTGGGATAGGCTTCAATTCACCTGTGACCCTAATGAGGATAAAGATGGAGGGATGTTTTTTTTTTTTTAAGAGTGCATTCATGTCAACATGCAAATATTTCACATCAGCAACCAGTTGAAAGGAAATTTTGTCAAATGCCCACACATACTGTAGTTAACAGATAGGGCACCATAAAGGACTGTTTTGTTGTCATGTAGCTTCTGAATAGTACTTTACATATAATAATACCATACCTGCTTTTAGACTTTACAAAGAAGATATGACAATAGGCGGAAAGGTTAGATTAATAACACTGAGAAATTTATGTTGAGAAAACAAGACAAATAAGGAAAATTAGCTTGTGTGAACTGTAACACTAATTGGGGCTCAGCCAGTCTTAACTCAATACAGACATATGTGCGATTAAAGCTCTCCATGCAGCTTTTGATTAAAGCTGATGTCACATCCCATTGAGTAGAGCACTGCCGTCCCGTCAGCCTCTCCCGAGGGCAGAGAAAAAGCAGTTACAAGAAGGCTCACATTAATCCTCAAACATGTACACTTAAGAAACAAGCAGAGATGGAGAAAGGTCAGAGAAGAAGGGTCAATGGGAAATGGGAAACGGATGAATTGGAGGATGTGACAATCGATGCATGGTTGGAATGCAGGTTGTCAATAGATGGAAAAGAAAAGATTGAGCAAAAGGGAGGGAAGATTATGCGATGTAGCATGCTGTCATAATGGTTGCATATGTGAACTGTCCTTGCCGGTGTACAGGTTTTACATCATGATGACGAAGCTACGGAGGATCCTGGAAGAATCCTACCAGGAGTCCATAAAGGCATGGCAGAGAAGGCTGGGAAAATGTGTTAGACTCCATGGGGTTGCTTGGAAAGGAAAAACTTGTTGTTTGGATTTGAAAAATATTTCTACTGTATCTTTTGTGTGGCTAAAAAGCCACATGGCATTTGAATTGCAAATGATGGTGTTTGAAATTAACGGTGTACTGCTATTGAAGGTCCAGGGTCCAAGTTTTATTACATTTAATTTAGATTTTTTTTAAAAATATTATTAGCTATGGTGGGCACAGTAAAAGTGAGCACATCAAACATCACACGTGTAGCCGAGTCCATGTTTCAGTCCCACAAGATGGCCAAATTGGCAGAATATCGTAATTTGGCCAAACCCGTTGATCACAACATTGCTGAAAATGTCTGCTGGTTAGGGCCTTTGCTAGTGTCAGGAAGAAATCCCTGGTGAATTAGGATTCAGATGTGAAGTGCTGGAAACAACAAAACAGGAGTGGGGAGGGGATTATTTATACCTAGACTTCACCTGTGCATGCTGAACCAGCCTCCATTCAAATGCACAGAGAGCCGGCAAAATAGATGCATCAGAGCTGCAGCAGATGTCCTGGTATTTATCCACCTTTTACTTCCACAACTGTGTTAGCTCGTGACATGGCATCCCACGATCAGATAATCAAATGCATGACAACGTCTGGTGTGACAGACAGGTTAGGAAAACAGAGACAATTGTTTTCAACACAGCAGGACGGGAGAAGTGAGTGGTAAACTTCACGCCACTGTCCTGCATTATGTAATTTCCGTAAATACAATCCCTGTTTTGGCTCTAATATTTCCTTGGATGGCCCAAACCTGCTGGTTGTACTTCGTCACACCATTCTGCTGTGTCGGTGCTCTTTATACAGATCAGCAACATGGAATGAAGTAAGGGAAATGATAGCTTTTACAGGCAATGTAAAAGGGACTAGTACAGACTGAAGCTGTGAACACACTGCACCAGAAAACTTCTCAACCTACCCCAGTTCTTTCATTGACTACACTTTACTGGCATTAATGTAACATTAAGTGATAAAGCAATCTGATATGATTTTCTAATCGTAAGTAATTTCAGGAAAATGATTTGCATTTTCTTATACCAACAAACAACAAACAGCAAAAGCACTATGATCAAACAGCAATATCTTCACAAACTACCGCCTCCGGCGGGAATACCCATGCATCGTTTCTCATCAGAAAAATATCCGACTGGAAGAATATTTTTACTGATGTCAATATGAGAATTAGCATTTTGATGTATCCCTGGGTGTAGGTCCTCAGGCACAGGCATACATATAAATACACACAAGCACAGAGGTGGGGGGAAGAACCAAACCCCTCCTCCGTCCCTCTTAGACTCCCTTATCAATGGTGCCCAGCTCTCCCAGGGGTCTGTAAATTTCAAATAAATAAATCATTAGCTGCTGCAGCATGAGAAGTAATCAGTGGCTGCTTCTGGAGCTCTCTGCCTCTCTGTGGGAGCGTAACCCCCAATCCCACCACATTCACGTCAAGCTCCATCAGAGGCAACTGGCCAGGCTGCAGAGATCGGCATCGGTGGGATTAAGAGTGGCGATATGGAAGGGCCATGTAATGCTCATTATGTTGTCCTGTCTCACCTGGTCATTCTGCAACTCTATAATACATTATAATTCTATTAAGCGGTATACAAAGCTCAGCTTCAAAGTTGTTGATAATGGAATTTTGTGACATGGAAAATTGAGAACGACAATGAACCCCTGTTTATCTCAGGGGTCCATTCCAGAATCAACTGTGATGGGTGTAAATTTGAAATAAAGAGAGACCATATAAAAATGGAAAGCCCGTATGTCCAAATACAGCCAATTTCATATTTTTTCACAAATCAATACTATTGGTTCTTTCTTAACTGCGCAGAGGCCATGAGGTATTATACCGCCTCAAGATTGAAATACTTTTTTATATGGAACCTTCAGTTGTCTGCTTTGTCATATGAAGCAGTATTGTCTAAAATGTGCAAATTTGTCCTTAGGTCAACATGGTTTCATGTTTTACACATGCTGTATACAAATACAGATATGAATATGTAAGTACAGTATAATGTATTTACATTTCATCATGTTTTATTATCAATTTATTATTTGTGTACAGAACAAATATGTGGTTAATTCGAAAGCAATGATTTATGGTTTTAATCCAAATTATTATTATTATTATTTTTTAAGCTTTATTGGACTGCCTCGTGAATTTGCTGTTTGAATGTCCGACTTTTATTGGCTGGTGACAAACTAGGTTGTACCCTGCCTGTTGCCTAAAGTCAGCTGGGTTTGGCTCCAGCTCACCCGTGACCCAAATGTGGACAAATGCTGTCAAAGACTGATGGATGGATGTCCCACTCGTGTTCAGCAAGTAAATTAATTGGCTTTTTTTCTTTTGGTTCTGGCCATGTCAAAGTGAATGATACTGTATAGCAGCTTGGTGAGTTTTGCCCAAAAAAAAAATATTTAAAAATGTTTTTCTTGCATAGCCAAGTCAACCCTTTTTCTAATTGTTTTTAAATTGTAACATCATGATAGTTCAAATAATGTGGTTGAGCCGTTAGGATCCAAATGATCCTTAAATTTAGTGAGATGGCGCCATTTCTCTTGATGCCTGACTAAACTCATCACTCTCAGCTCCCTCGCTGCAAGGCGTGAATCAGCATGACCTGAACAAGCAGGTTTCTGTGAAGGGTTGCAAGCACTGCTGGGAAAGCGTGCTGTCCAGTATTAATGCATCCAGTTAGAGATTTCAGCATCCATCAAGTTTTTTGTTTGGGTTTTGTTTAGCTGTCAAGAACCCAGCAACCCACTCAGACATTGCAATGGCAATGGCTAACACCATAATTGTTAGGTGTTATTTCCATTAAATAATGAAGCTGTCAGCGCAGTACTAATCCCACAGTCATTGTAGGCTCAGAAAAAACACAGCTCTCATCTGAGATGGGACAAAATGCCATTCAACAAAACATTATAGATTCAGTAGACATCAAAAAGCAAATATCTTCAATAGAACTACTACCATGAAATGGTAACGATAAAATGGAAGGCTGTTCTGAATAAAGACTGAATGCTGTCTTAGATATTCAATTTCCCATTTTCTTTTCTAATAAATCAACTTGGCAGCCTAATGCTTGTTAGAATTTGTTGCAAACCACTTACGTGACATAATTTCCCAAACCAAGTTTTTTTGGTATTTGTGCTGTAATATTATCTCTAGCCCTCCTTGAGCCGTCACTTTATCGTGGTGGAGGGGTTTGTGTGTCCCAATGATCCTAGGAGCTAAGTTGTCTGGGGCTTCACGCCCCTGGCAGGGTCACCCATGGCAAACAGGTCCTAGGTGAGGGACCAGACAAAGCACAGCTGCAAAGACCCCTATGATGAGAAAAATGATTGGATTACGTTTTCCCTTGCCCGGACGCGGGTCACCGGGGCCCCCCTCTGGAGCCAGGCCTGGAGGTGGGGCTCGAAGGCGAGCGCCTGGTGGCCGGGCCTGCACCCATGGGGCCCGGCTGGGCACAGCCCGAAAGGGTAACGTGGGTCCCCCTTCCCATGGGCTCACCACCTGTGGGAGGGGCCATAGGGGTCGGGTGCAATGCGAGCTGGGCGGTAGCCGAAGGCGGGGACCTTGGCGATCCGATCCCCGGCTACAGAAGCTGACTCTAGGGAAGGGTGAGAAGCTCGATTATCCGGGAGGATCTCAGAGTAGAGCCGTTACTCCTTCACATCGAGAGGAGCCAGATGAGGTGGCTGGGGCTTCTGATTCGGATGCCTCCCGGACGCTTTCCCGGTGAGGTGTTCCGGGACCCAGGACACGCTGGAGAAACTACGTCTCTCGGCTGGCCTGGGAACGCCTCGGGATCCCCCCGGAAGAGCTGGATGACGTGGCTGGGGAAAGGGAAGTCTGGGCGTCCCTGCTAAAGCTACTGCCCCCGCGACCCGACCTCGGATAAGCGGTAGAAGATGGATGGATGGATGGATGGATATTGTCTCTATGACTCAGTAAACGTGAAATATGAAAAAAAATCATCCACGCATTCCTGAGCTTCAGATGTTTTTCGCCAAGAGGCCTGAAATCATTCGACGTTTATCTACGTCACTAGCGAAGATCTCCGCCTACCTCTAGACTCTCAAGCCACCGCTGTCAACATAACAAACAAGTGTGCGGTCACAAGTGGGTCTTCTACACAGAGGAAACCAATCACAGTCAAATATGGACAAAGCAGATCCTAAACTGGGTCAAACCGAAGTAGCTGTCAGAGGAGCCTTTTCTGTACACTCGTATGACAAATCCAAGGTGTTTTTTTAAATGAAATTGACACTTTTATACTAAGTCCATATTCGAGAGTCACTCAATGGAGGTCTAAATAGGCAAATTACAGGACCTTTAAATATTAACATTTAACAAGACTAATTCTCAGCAACTTGAATAATGATTATGATGTCCGACAACATTGATTAAAAGATATAAAAGTATGTAATAATTCTAAAGCAAACATTTTTTTGTTTGTTTTTTTGTTCTGTATACACAAGACAGAAACAGAATGGGAGGACTAAGTCAAACCATCAGTTTTCATTCATCAGTGGAGGTGGCATCAGAGCTTAAACAGAGGTGGGACGGCACCTGTATGTGTCAGGGAATTTTGCAAAGTTTCACACTTAACACTCTTTTCCCGCACGTTTGTATTCTGATAAATAGACACACACACACACACACACACACACACACACACACACACACACACACACACACACACACCAGACATCTTCTAACTAGTATCTGAGTGATATCTGAGTCACAGCTGGGTGCAATAACCTGCTTTACAAGGTTGTGTGTAAAAAGCAATGGCGGATAACTACCAGGTCTTCTGTTATAGCAATAAAAGAGGCTATTTGCTACAAGACCACATCAAGGCATTTCTGTACATTAGAAATTGAGTGCAGGTTCAGGATCTGGATGTAATGGAAAGCAATATTTGTAAAATGCCAAGACTGACTCAATGATTTTCACAGACACTGACGGTAAGAATTAAGATTAAATGTTAATTCCTGCCAGTGGCTGAGATTAGTGCAACAAGTCACAACGACAAAGTATTCAGCAGTGTATTGTCCCAATTAATATTAGTATGCTCCAAGTAAAGACAATTAATTTTGGCAAACTGCTATTATCAGGGTCACTGCAAAGACCAAAAGTATCAATGATTTGTTTAATTCGTTTTTTGGTGTAAGTGTACTGGAAACTGACTTAATAATAGGAAGCCTGTCATGATTTCTGTCCTTATACTGCTATACTGGAATAAATATATATGCAAATATATGCACAGCTTAGTTACAGCCAATATATATTAATAAAGCTACCTCATATTAATCAAAGAAAATAAGGCCGACATTTTGAATGAACTCTGAGCCTCTTGAGCTGCGAGCTCAGTTTTGCTTGTATGTTTGCCCAACGTGAGCCGTGAGCACTTGAAGCAAAGAGTTCTTTTTGTGTGGGGAAAGCTGAAAATATGCGTTAAGTCTCTTCAGACGAGAAAAGACGCCTACAATGGCATACATAGAGCTGTATTTGTTCAATAAATGTGGTGTATACATCTATACGGTATATAAAATATTTTTGGTGCACAAAAATCTGTAGCTGGAGTGGGAATAGAGGTAAATTCATTCAGTCTATTTTAAGGGAAGAATGGGTTAGAGGTTATGTAATTAATCAATGACTTTTATGGACTTATTTAAAGTGTAAATACAGAGCACAGCAAGCTTGGAGACACGGCAGCCAAAAACATGACAGGACAGTGGTAGGAAGGAATGTTTTCAGAAGCAGTTTGTTTGGGAATACGGGGTGAATAAGACAGGGGCGGGGCAAGGAGCAGGTAGAAGACAGGCGGAGACAAACTGCAGTGAGGTAATGAATGGGGAAGAATAGCTTGAAGTGCAGAGCGGAAAAGTTCTGACTAAAGCTGCAAACAGCGGTGAATTGGCCCTCGCAGAGGGAGGACTCTATGGTAGTAGACACAGATATTCCATGATGCAATCAAGAACGTCAGTATATGAAATTTAGGGGAGAGCTGATAAAAAATGCTGAAAGGCAAATGCCAATCTTAACCACCATGCACTGCCCACATGCAGCAGGTTTAATGTCATCGATTTGTCTTCTAGTCTGTGTCAGAATATGACTGACAAATCAGTCATATTGACCCTCTTGTTTATAATATACAGTGGGTAAGGAAAGTATTCAGACCCCCTTAAATTGTTCACTTTCTTATATTGCAGCCATTTGTTAAAATCATTGAAGTTCGGGGTTTTGTTCCTCATTAACGTACACACAACACCCCATATTGACAGGGGGGGGAAAACGGAATTGTTGAAATTTTTGAAGATTTATTAAAAAAGAAAAATGAAATATCACACAGCCATAATTATTCAGACCCTTGGCTTAGTATTTAGTAGAAGCACCCTTTTGAGCTAATACAGCCATGAGTCTATTTTGGGAATCATGCAACAAGTTTTTCACACCTGGATTTGGGGATTCTCTGCTATTCCTCTTTGCAGATCCTCTCCAGTTATGTCAGGTTGGATGGTGAACATTGGTGGACAGCCATTTTCAGGTCTCTCCTGAGATGCTCAATTGGGTTTAAGTCAGGGCTCTGGCTGGGCTATTCAAGACCAGTCACGGAGTTGTTCTGAAGCCACGCCTTCGTTATTTTAGCTGTGTGCTTAGGGTCATTGTCTTGTTAGAAGGTGAACCTTCGGCCCAGTCGGAGGTCCTGAGCACTCTGGAGAAGGTATTTGTCCAGGATATCCCTGTAATTGGCCACATTCACCTTTCCTTTGATTGCAACCAGTCGTCCTGTCCCTGCAGCTGAAAAAAAAACCACAGCATGATGCTGCCACCACCATGCTTTACTGTTGCGACTGTATTGGACAGGTGATGAGCAGTGCCTAGTGTTCTCCACACATACCGCTGAGAAGTAGGGCCAACAAGTTCTATCTTGGTCTCATCAGACCATAGAATTGTATTCCTCACCATCTTTGAGTCGTTCAGGTGTTTTTTTTTTTTTGCAAACTCCATGCGGGCTTTCATGTGTCTTACACTGAGGAGAGGCTTCCGTCGGGCCACTCTGCCATAAAGCCCCGACTGGTGGAGGGCTGCAGTGCCGGTTGACTTTCTAGAACTTTCTCTCATCTCCTGACTGGATCTCTGGAGGTCAGCCACAGTGATCTTTGGGTTCTTCTTTACCTCTCTCACCAAGGCTCTTCTCCCCCGATTACTCAGTTTGGCCGGACGGCCAGCTCTAGGAAGGGTTCTGATCGTCCCAAACGTCTTCCATTTAAGAATTATGGAAGCCACTGTGCTCTAAGGAACCTTAAGTGCAGCGTAACCTTGGCCAGATCTGTGCCTTGCCACAATTCTGTCTCTGAGCTCTTCAGGCAGTTCCTTTGACGTCATGATTCTCATTTGCTCTGACATGCATTGTGAGCTGTAAGGCCTTATATAGTCAGGGGTGTGGCTTTCCTAATCAAGTCCAATCAGTATAATCAAACAAAGCTGGACTCCAATGAAGGTGTAGAACCATTTTAAGGATGATCAGAAGAAATGGACAGCACCAGAGTTAAACGTATGAGTGTCACAGAAAAGGGTCTGAATACTTATGGCTGTGTGATATTTCAGTTTTTCTTTTTTAATAAATTTGCAAAAATTTCAACAATTGTTTTTTTTTGTCTGTCAATATGAGGTGCTGTGTGTACATTGAGGAAAAAAATTAACTTAAATGATTTTAGCAAATGACTGCAATATAACAAAGAGTGAAACATTTAAGGGGGTCTGAATACTTTCCGTACCCACTGTATGTGGTTCAAATTTGGTAGCAGGCAGCATGCCAGATTAGTGGTGAGGAGGTCTGCCTCCCGGTTCTGAGGTTAGGGGTTGGAATGCAGGAGGGCAGATGCGCAAATGTGACAGCCGGTGATTGCCGTGGATGCCGGGCCAGTGGATAAAGCCAGGCCTGGCTGTGGAGCTTTACATAAATCACACAAAGATTTTCCAATGCTGCCCGGCATCCACGTTTCATTCCTACAAACCCTTGACAGCACATGAAAAACATGTCAGACCTTGATCAGAACTTGAGAAACGTGAGTGATCCTATCAAAATGTGACAGGAGAGGAGGGAACGTACTGGCATCCGTGGTACACCGCTGGCCTCCAAAACTCAGAAGCCCCTTGCCCCCCACAGTCCATCACAGCTACTGTCATAGACCTTGACAAAACTTAGAAAGACCAAACAATACTTGAGGTCAGAGACAAAAATGGCTACATTTCGGGCAAACCGGGCTGCCGTTGCCGCCAGGACCATAGTGTAATGTCGCATTTGGCTCATTGAAGAGTCTAAATTGTCCAAAGGTTAGAAGGTGAGTGTGAATGGTTGTTTATCTAAATATCCTACATTTTGCCCAAAGTCTGGGATAGGCTGCACCAATGATCCTAATAAACGATATAGAATATGGATGGATGGAAATTTTGGTCGTAATTCTTTGGGATGAATTATTTTTTTGTAGAAACCCTGGAAATGGTCAAAATAACCTTCCGATTGGCTTTTGGGAATGGGTTCTTGAGACTATTACAGTATGTTCATTTTGGGGTAAGTTTCATGAGATGTGTTTCGAAAACAATTCCAACTCTCTGATAGCAATCATTCCGATGTCAAGAGTTGAACTGTGATGTTTTTAATTGCATTTGTGACCCTACCCATTCACTCCTTCCATTTTTTGTCAGGACTCGGTTCACAGCCCTGGCTCCATAGTCAATTCAATCAATACTCCCTCAAGACCAGGCACGTGGCCCGGACTGCTGGTTATCCAATGCAAACCAGACACCAGTGTTCGTCTTTATACAAACGCAGATAGAAAAATTTAGCATAACAGTTGGTCCATGACTGTTTTCATTATGCATGTTTGCAGGGTCACAAAACCCCCAACCAAGGGCAGGTTGGAGCAGCACTGGATAAAAATGAATTAATGTATACATTTTCATCAAAATGGGTAAAGAGATCAATTCACTTCCATGCAAGATTAGCTTCCATCAGTCACACTGCCATTTGAAAAAAATATTTACCTTATCATGACCATGGCATGAGCTCTGGAGTGCATAAGTCTCTGACCTTCAATAAAACATTGTACAGAACATCGGGGCTCCTGTCAACACAGAGGCCCTTTGAAGAGATCCTTTCAGAAAGGTTATTCACCCCACAACTGCTCTGGAAATAGATGCTCTGTAATAATAGCAATATTTGTACTTGAGTCCTGTTAAAGCATTCAGTCTGATACCGCCACATACAGTATGGACTTCATGTTTTTAATTTTAAAGACCATCGCTTAGTATATAACAAGCCTTTTGATTTGTGCTTTAACAATCCTAAAGTTGGCCTCTTATCAGCATAATGGGATATAGCAAGATCAGATCAAGTATAAGATAAGTGTGACAGACAATGGAGATATGAGGAAATGACATATTAAAGACCATTGTAATTAGTTTTTGAATCCAAACCTGAAATGAGCTCAGCATGAACCACAATATTTCTTGGCATTTAAACAGATTCTCTCGTGTTTGCTACATGTACTGACCTCATTCTACAACCTACGTGCCCTGTCCGAGCGAAAGATTCGAGCATTGTTCACCCACCCAGAGGCATGAGTCATTACACTTAGTAGTCATAGTAGCGTGTGTGCTAGCTAGCTGGGCACAGTACCGTTTTATTGTTGGTTCTCATCACAAAAGAGCAGCAGAACAAGTAAGCCTGCACTGTCAGTTGTGCTGACTGTCCTAGATCTGGTATCAACTCATAAAATCTTTCCATTATAATGACGATAGTAACCAAAAGTCTATAACTTAATCAATTCTGATGGTGATATAAATAACTGCACATTTTTGCATTGTTTTGTCTGCTGCAAATGAACCACTGTTCGCGCTTCCGTCCTCTACTGCAGAGTATGCTACGGTGGCCTGGAAGTGCAAAACAATATAACAAATTGTGAAACACATTTACATTTCAGAAAACAAATTAACAAAAGCAGAAACACTTTTAAAAAAGACAAAACAAATGACAATTGAGACAACCCGGATACCCATTTCACAGACATTCTTAGAAATACCACACTCTTTCTCGGCAAGACCCGCCCCACTTCAACATGATTGGCTCCTGCATCGCGGGAAGGGTAGGCTACGCAGATGTAACGAGATGTCCAGCCCAAATATACGGTGATAAAAAAAAACAAAGTTTATTATGGTTAGGTTTAGGACTAGTGTTGGGGTTAAGGCAGTTTAGGATGAGTTAAGGTTAGGATTATGGTGGTTAAGGCTGGCACACCGAGCACCGCCGCTGAACCTGACTGAACTATGGCACAGTGTGCGTGGTTTGTTAATTTGTTTTCTGAAAGTGTTTCACAATTTGTTACAGTATATTGTTTTGCACTTCCAGGCCTCCGTAGTGTGCTGATACAAGAAAGTTTTTGCATTACTATATATATATATATATATATATATATATATATATATATATATATGAATTGGGGGAAAAAAATGTATTACAAAAGTTTTGGTGAATGAACCTCAAAAATTCAGTACATCCAGCAAGGTTAAGAACCGCTGGTCTCGTTGCAGAGTCGTTGGTACTTAGTGTTGGGGCAATTTTGACATCACAGTTGGGCCAAAATCTAAATCAGAATCAGAATCCTCTTTATTTGCCAAGTATTTCCAAAAAACACACAAGGAATTTGTCTCCGGTAGTTGGAGCCGCTCTAGTACGACAACAGACAGTCAATTGACAGAGAACACTTTAGAGACATAAAGACATTGAGAAAAACAGTCACTGAGCAATAAAGGGTTGCTAGTTATCTGGTAATGCCGGCACAAATTCTTATTATTATTTTTTTGACAATTGTGCAAAAAGATGCAGAGTCCTCTAGCACTTAGAGCAGTTCGAATGACTAATCTCGCAATAGTCCAGTGCAATGACCATTGTGCAAAGGGCGCCGAGACTTCAAGGAGTTTATGCAGTTTAAAGTGATGAGTAGTGCGATAATCTGGGACAATGTTGATTGTGCAAATGTTGCAGATACTCCTCAATCAGTGTGCAAATGGAGCAGATGCTACTCTGGCATGAGTGGCCAGTATTGGTCAACAAGAGATATGCAAATAGTGCAGTGTGGCGAGACTACAACAGTGAGTGCACGAGTAGTATATAATTGGCCCGACAGAAATGTGACAACAAACTCAGACAAAAGAAATTGGCAGCATGTTGCAATGGAATTATACGTTAGTTGTTTAAGAAGTTGATTGCAAGAGGGAAGAAGCTGTTGGAATGTCTGCAAGTTCTAGTTTGCATTGATCGGTAGCGCCTACCTGAGGGAAGGAGCCGGAAGAGCCGGTGACCGGGATGTGGAGGGTCCGAGAGGATTTTGCACACTCTTGTCTTCGTTCTGGCAGCGTGCAAGTCCTCAAGGGTGGGTAGGGGGGTACCGACAATCCTTTCAGCAGTTTTGATTGGAGTAAACCCCATCACACAACTATAGGGCTAAGCTTGGAGTTACTGACTCACTTTAGTATTTTGTTCCATTTGTTATTACATCCATCCATCCATCCATTTTCTTGAGTACTTGTCGTCATTGGGGTCACAGACAGTCATATATGCAGCAGCTCCTAGTGAGTCGCAACTGTTCCTGACAAACGCAAAAAGACTGTGGGGTCCGAGACACGCCATGATAAAGAGGTAATGATGTCGGAGGAAGGACGGTCATGCTATACTGGTTGAGTAAGAGGAGCGTTCCTTCGTCATACAAATACCTGAGTATAACTAAAAAGTACATTACATTACATTGAATCCACTCTTGATAAGTATTTTTTTTCCAAAAAGTTACTCATGTAAATGTAATAGAGTAAACGTAGGTACGTTGCTAAAATTTTCAGAACATCTGTTTATCACAATCGCTGATATTATTGGATAGAGGAGTGATACACGAATAAAAAGAGCACTAGTTTGTAAGAATCGGATAAGGATTTTATGACACTTTTTTTGTTGTTGCAAATTGGCCCAAATTTACTCTTTAAATTACTCTTTAAATTTAAATCAGTGTAAATCATTAGCGAATTTGTGACCGAAACATTGACTCTTTGGTGGAAAAATTATCGTATCTTATTCTTATGAGTTGAAAATGTGATGTTTAAAAAGGCCATTTTCAGATTCTCCAATGGCTGCGTTAGCTCAAGCCATCTCATTTTCTGGTTCAAAATAAGACTAAGCGCATTGTCAGCTCTACTTCAAACGTCACAGAAAAGAATAATAGTAGTGAATCACGGACATTAAGTTTTCTATCATCTTTGTCAGAACCACAGAAAATCTGATCTGAATCGAAAATTTAAAAAGCCAAGTGGTAAAGGTGCCCGAATTCACGTGCCCGAATTCAAGCACAGCAAATTGGAAAGAAATGGCGGTCGTTTTTCAGTATTTAGTAAAATACCTTGTAAATGTAGTGCGTTACTAGCCACCTCTGCTTAATGCCAACCCTCCCGTCATGTCTGTCTATTTACTCTCAAAGGGTGGCGGCAGACCGTGCACAGTAAATGTCATTGTGTCTGAGAAGCAGAAATACAGAGGGTCATTCTCTTAAATGGCAGAGTCATCACGCCAACTGAGAAGCAGTGCAAATGTGATGACTTGTGTTGTTAATGAAAGAGCAGTACAAGCTGCTCTATCCCAGTGGAGCTGTCAGCATTCATGTGGACCACAACCCTATTGTAGGTGTGCGATGAGGGCTAAATGGTGAAAAATGAAGTCCAGTCAGGCGGACTGGATCCTGTCCCCAAACAGCAGTTCAGCTATTTGATCTACGGCACGGGTCACATTGTCCGCCGATTTGTGGAGGTAGAGTAAAGCCTAACATTGTTGTAAAAAACATGGATGAAGCATTTGGTTGATGTGATCCGGCAGCCTTGCTTCATCTTTAAGAATTGGCCCCATAGCACTTGACCTGCAATTCAGAAAACATCTCAAATACCTTCAACGACAAACTATAATGTGAAAACAAAATACAGTGTTCCTTCACTATGACTGAGCATACGTTATACAGTTTTAGCTAATGGGATGCTCTTGTGTTGGGCTGAGAGTAGCTTGAGTACAGTCTAAGGCAGAGTTTCCCACTCCTAGGGTTAGGAAAACAAATGGGTGTATTTTTATTGGACGGCCAACTTTCAGAGTAAAGCGATCTAAGCTATTTTTATCTTCAAGGAGACAGAAAAATTCCTGGCATTGATGTACTTAATTAAGGTAAAGGTTACGGTAAAGGGGTCAATGTCACGATGAAGCACCTTTGCTGTCATCATCAGAATAACCAAGTAATCATGAAAATGTCTAGATTTTCTAGAATAATGAAACTCTAAGGTCTTATTGTAAGTGACCAAACATTTGCACAGGTACCAGTACAATGATAAATTTCTTAACGTGTTTTCTTCATTTTATACCATTTTTGTAATACCATTTCTTCATTGGATGTTCATAATTTTGGCATGTCCCACACACTGCTCTGCTAACTACGGAATACGTAATAAGTGGTGAAATAAAACTTTTTTTTTACCACGGTTATTTGATTTAAAAACAGTCATTTTGATCATGTATGTTCTATTTTCATTATCATATTGAAAATCTTGCCCACCCTGTCATTATGGGGTAAGTCCCCTGCCCTCACTTTTTAATGGAGGCTAAAAACAGTCGAGAGTTGTAATAAATATTTACACTTTTGTTTCATAATTTGTATAATATTTCGCTTGTAGTTAGACATTTTAAAGCTGTCCACTCTGTCGTAGTGAAATATCAGTTGATGTAAAAATGCTGTCAGAAATGTCAGAGTATATTTGTTAAACAGTACACATACCACTTGCTAACTGAATCACGTTGCTAAGTGAAGGTCCACCATGTGCTCATTAAATGCAAATATTCGTCAAAATGTCAACCTTGTAATTGTCCACCCCATCAGCAAGCTCACATATTTTTCTGTTTGCATGTACGTCGCCCACTTGTTTATTTACATTAAAAAGGCATGTGAGCGCTCGTGCGCGTGAGAGAGAGAGAGAGGTGAAAAATGGCGAAAGTTCAGAATCTTAAAATGATGTATGCCGATGCCATCGTAAACTGAGGACCTCTTGTAATTGATGTGCAGTGTTTGTTGATGTTATGGCCATACATTATTGTATTTTACTGTGTTTGGCTTAGTTTCTAATTTGAGTCTATGTTACTACAGTACAATATTACCAATTGATGACCTCATTTTCAATGAACAAGTAATTACTGTAGCACAAGCACAGCTGTCGGGGAAAAAAAGGACACAATTTACACAGTCATGTCACAGCTCATAAAGAGAACAAGTGCGAGGAGCTCACGCTTGATCCATTCCAACTGACAATGAAGTCCCTTAAGTATAATCACTGATAAATTGTGCAAACTTTCATGGCGTCTTTTTATCGAACCAGAAAAAAAAGAAGGCTGAGTGTGCATCAATAGCAGAATAAAAAGCAACCGCCTTTCTGGGTAATTAATCATACTTCACACAACATAACCTTGTTTGATTATTTCCACCATTCTGTGCATCGCGTTTACTCCACATTTATTACAGCGGGTCATGCCAGACAAGGTTTAGTGCACGTTTGTGAACACCGAGGAGAATTCCTGAGCAACTCTGTGTAAAGTGTGCGCGTGACTCTGGAGAGCAACCGACCACTGCACCTGACCTATAATGCATTTTTCCTTCGGTAAACGTGCCTCCTGTTTTAACACAACTTGGCCGAATGCCCTCTGAATAACACGCTGACGTTACCAGAGGGCTGGGAGAGCAATTAAGCATAAAGACCTGTGACCTCACTAAAAAAAAACCTTTGGAGTGTGATGAAAACCCTGGAATGAGAATCCTGGACAAACATTGGCAATAAATGATCTTGTAGGTGCACTACGTCTGCAGTGAGAACAGGTACTATCAGTCATAAGTTTCAGTAGATGGATCTCATGAAGGTAAAGTAAAAGCGACGATGCAAATGGTCAATTTAATAATATTTTGACACAACCCCAAATTTTCATGTGTACGCTTGAATAACAGATTAAGAACCTGAAAGACTGTACAGTGGACCTTCTAAAGTCAAACAATGCATCTGATTGGAAATCACAAAAAGTAAATAAATCTTCTGGGTAAATATGAAATAACGTAAAACTATCTGTACTCATTTTGAGGATGCCTGACACACATGTAATGAAGCAGTATGGTGTATGCAGAATGATACTGTTTCAGTGCCTGCCCCCCCCCCCCCCAAAAAAAAGAAAAGAAAAAGAAAACCTGATTTTAAATCCTTCATATTTACAGCAAGCTAAAGTCTCAAGAGATATCTGTTCAACATCCAAATTTGATTTGACTTTGAGTCACATTCTTCCAGAAAACATGAGTTGAAGTGTACCACTTTTGGGGTAACCTAATGCTATGCAAAAATACAACAAAAAGTTGAAAAAGTGAATTACCTCAAAAAGTTAATGAGATTAAGTGCAATTAAAATGTAAAACAAGAAACCTCTGGGAACACTTCCAGTTACGTATGCCTGGATAATATATGTATAAATACAGTACAAAAATCATTTTGACAAATCAATATATATTCATCCTCTCATCCCAACCCTCATGTCTGTTAATACTGTTAGTTTCTGTAAGAAAGCTTGCCAACATTTAGTGGGTGGTTGTACAACCCCAATTCCAATGAAGTTGGGACGTTGTGTTAAACATAAATAAAAACAGAATACAATGATTTTCAAATCATATTCAACCTATCCACAAAAAAGACAAGATATTTAATGTTCAAACTGATACATTTTTTTGTTTTTAGCAAATAATCATTAACTTTGAATTTTTGGCTGCAACACGTTCCAAAAAATCTGGGACAGGGCCATGTTTACCACTGTGTTATATCACCTTTTCTTTTAACAACATTCAATAAAGTTTGGGAACTGAGGACACTAATTGTTGAAGCTTTGTAGGTGGAATTCTTTCCCTTTCTTGCTTGATGTACAGCTTCAGCTGTTCAACAGTCCGGGGTCTCTGTTGTCATATTTTACGCTTCATAATGCGCCACACATTTTCAATGGGAGACCGGTCTGGACTGCAGGCAGGCCAGTCAAGTACCCGCACTCTTTTACTTCAAATTCACGCTGTTGTAACACGTGCAGAATGTGGTTTGGCATTGTCTTGCTGAAATAAGCAGGGATGTCTATGAAAAAGACGTTGCTTGGATGGCAGCATACGTTTCTCCAAAACCTGTATGTACCTTTCAGCATCAATGGTGCCATCACAGATGTCTAAGTTACCCATGCCATTTGCACTAACACAGCCCCATACCATCACAGATGCTGGCTTTTGAACTTTGCGTCTGATGGATCGAAGGTCACAGGCATTCAATGTTGGTTTTCGACCTCGTCGTTACATGCAGTGATTTCTCCAGATTCTCTGAACCTTTTGATGATATTATGGACTGTAGATGATGAAATCCCTAAATTCCTTGCAATTGTACGTTGAGGAACATTGTCCTTAAACTGTTCGACTATTCTCTCACGCACTTGTTCACAAAGAGGTGAACCTCGCCCCCTCTTTGCTGGTGAATGACTGAGCAATTCAGGCAAGCTCCTTTTATACCCAATCATGGTACTCACCTGTTCCCAATTAGCCTGTTCACCTGTGGGATGTTCCAAACAGGTGTTTGATGAGCATTCCTCAACTTTTGTAGTCTTTTTTGCCACCTCTCCCAGCTTTTTTGGAACGTGTTGCAGCCATAAAATTCGAAGTTAATCATTATTTGCTAAAAAAAAATGAAGTTTATCAGTTTGAACATTAAATATCTTGTATTTGTAGTGTATTAAATTAAATATAGGTTGAACATGATTTGCAAATCATTGTATTCTGTTTTTATTTATGGTGTAACATACGTCCCAACTTCATTGGAATTGGGGTTGTAATTGCCAGAGCAATGTTTCGCTAAGGACTGGCATTTAATCAACTTCAATTCAAATCCAACAAAGAGCTGAAAGCTAGATGATGTACAAGCACTTATATTTTTGTGATAATTGTCAGTAACGTGGTTTGTCGGAGAGGCTCCAGAACTGGTTTCACAAAAGATACGGTTCAAGCTACAAACCAAAGAGTTTTTCCCCTTTAATGTAGGCCACATGTTTGTCCAGTACGTCTACAAAGAGATCCTGTGGCATTTGCCCTGATGAAGAAATAGCTGTTGCAGGACAACTTGTGGCTGCTTCAACATAACAACGCACCTGCTCATAATTCCCTGAGCATCTGACAGTTCCTGGCCGAGAAGAACATTGCCATGCTGGAGCAACCGGTCTACTCAACAGACCTGGCCCCATGTGATTTTTCTCCCCTCTTTCTCAAGCTCAAAGGTGTCATTAAGGAGACCCGTTTTGAAGATGTGGAGGTCATCAAGATGACCATGTCGACAGAGCTGTGGAGAATCTGGGAAGAAGTCTTCCAGGAGTGTATGAAGGTGTGGCAGAGAAGGCTGGGAAAATACTTACTTCAAAGATTACTTCAAAGAGGTAAACTTTTACAGTTTGGATTTGAACTATATCTTTTGTGACGCCAGTCCTGGAACTTTTCCGACACGCCTGTAAAGCCAACATATCATTTTAAAATGCCAAAACGTTCAATGAAAAATAAAAACAATAAAACAATATATCTTGTCTGAGAGCTGTGAGAAACCCATTAAGTTACTTGCTCCGGTAATCTTCACCTGCAGCAGCTTCCTCTTGACTTCTTCCACAGCTTCTCTAATCGATAGCCAACTCCATAGGACACAGAGTTAGGCTGCACATCCGCTGATCCAAATCTTCAGCCATGAGCCGATAACACCAGTAGAGGAAGGAGGGCACATTAATTGCCTGCAACAAATTTGTCAGCTTTAGAGACCTCATCCTACCCAATCAAATCATTAGGTTAATTAGGATGGTAATACACAGAGGAGACCTGTGAAAACCTGGAAGAAAACTTGCAGCTACAGTGACAACACTAAAGACCTGATGGAACACCACTGATTATGTTAGCAAGTTACCGTGTAAGACAAATGTTTTTATTCTCATGTTGGCCACGCTCAGTATGTCCTTGCTCTTAGTTGCCGAGGTGTTTCTCCTCAGTGGCACACATCTCCTCCAGGCTCAATTTGAAACGGACGCTTGAATGCATAAAATCAGCAATGGAGTGGTGACCTGCATAACCCAGGATGAAATGGGAATTTACTGTCATAAATTGAGGTGCACTCAAGAGTTTACAGTACATCTATCCATTTTCTGTCACTGTTTATCATGTTCAGGGTCACATGGAGCTGGGACCTCTGCCAGCTGGCTTCCGCCAAAAGGTACATTACACCCTGGACCAGTCGCAAGTTAATCACAAGGCACCGAAAGAGACAGAAAACCATCCACACTTTCATTTCAACTGTCACTAAGTGGGAACTGAACCCATGCTGCCTGCACAGAAGTCAGGCAAGTGAACCATTACACCTTCAGTGACTATTCACTGAGTTGAGTTGGTGATATCCAGTTGCAGCTTTCTACGGAGTCTTATAATGGTGTTAGGATGCCAGACTGTGAGAGAAAGAGAACTGAAAGAGAAAAAATATTCAAAAAGATACGAACGAGGAAAAGTGGATGTTCTTTCAGGCCAGTTAAGAGTACAAAACACGCTTTCAAAATACTAGTGCTCTCAAATAACTTCTGTAATTCTACCTACACTAGCAAATGTTTATTGAAAGTAGCCCACATAATGTGGAGTTTTTACCCTTAAAGATCCCATAAAGTAAATTCAGAGATTGGTTCCTAAACACGTTTTAAGATAACTGCTTAATAGGTGCAAAGTCTGAGAAGTATGTAGCACTCAATCGTGGAGCTATAACGGTAAACAGTTGTTCACAATTTCAGTTTTCCTGATTTTTGGGGTGTGGCTAAACCGGCGCCCAGTGATGCACTTGGGCGTCGGGCATGAGTCGCCCCTCCCCTATAATATAAGAACTTGAGCGCCTTTGTTTACATCAGTGGTTATCTGGCACAACTGAGAATTACTTATTTCTGGGCCCATTTCTACCATTACAGCGTGCAGTTAGCAAGCAAGCTATGTCTAAACCCCGAAAATGCATCTTTTTTGGACGCCTCCATTTGCAGAACAGCTCGGTGTCGCGATTTAAAGTCCCAAGCAAGGACGTGGCGCCGCGTATGACCCCGCTGCCTGTCCGCCGCCCAAGAGGAACCCCCATAAGCCCTTTAGCTTGTGAGCTAGTTGGTGGCTAGCGCTTCTTGTTGGGGAGTGGAAGGTCCCACGATGACCCGGTTGGGATACACTCCAGCCTCGAGAGGCTTTCAGCAAACAAACTTTATTTTTGTGGCTCAACCGTCTCGTGATGTTTACGCATAAGAAAGTTGAGAAACGAAGGAGCATCCATTTTTCAATGGGACGTGGTTTTATGCATTCAGCGGACACGCTCACACCTCACATTCAAATTTCAATTGCATTTATTGAAAAGAGACAATGCACATGAATGAAAACCATGACAATACTCGTGTAAATGTGCCAACGTTAGCATACAGCTAGTTTACATTTGACAGGTGTGTTATCAAAACTCTTCTATGTGGTGCGTCAAATTTAGAAGGCATTCACTTTACATGGACTATAATTGATCTCATAACTACATGGTAACAGTGTCATTTATAAAATGTAATATACGCATATTACTGTTCAATATTATTTCCAAAAATGTGCATCCCCCGTTTGCAGTTGATTAGATAAATATCCCCCCCAACCCCTAAACATTAGTGGAAATACAGTGCATAAGAACACTCAGGAAAGTAATTTGCCCTGCTAATCATATAACGTCATATAGAAAACGGATGGATGGATGAAATTACATGGCTAGCAAAACAGCTACACATGCTTTTCAGTTAAATAATTAGAAACTAATTGGCAATTGAGCTGCCAAATACACTCAGCCAAACCCATTTTAAAACGCCATTTCTTAATAGAACACTGATGGCTTAATGCAGGCTATTGAGAAAAATTATCCACGCATTCATGAATGTCTTGCTTGAAAAGGTCAGGAAAGATGGTTCTGTAATGATGAGGTATCTCAGAGGAGGAAAGTGAATGAATGTGCGTGCGTGCATGCGGAGAACGTGCTTGGAGACTAAAAAGCATATGCTTGGTGCACCAAGTCCTACTTTTCCCCTTGCGGGTCACAGACTGTGATCAGCATGAGCATACAGGTCATTAAAGCAATCAGTTCAACAGTTTCAACTCTCTTCACATTTGGGCTCATCGAAGAGCTCAAGCAGCACCAATCACAACAACTAAGGTGGAAAGGGCAACGGAAAAGGAGATATTTACGCAAGTATGGATGCATATTCTACATCAGTTTGCTTCTGACTAAAGGTGATTAATAGCATTCTGATGATTTTTTTGTCACTGCTGCCGTTGTGTTAAACATAAATAAAAACAGAATACAATGATTTTAAAATCATGTTCAACCTATATTTAATTGAATACACTATATATATATATTTAATGTTCAAACTGATCAACTTTATTGTTTTTAGCAAATAATCATTAACAGAATTTTATGGCTGCAACACGTTCCAAAGCTGGGACAGGTTGCAAAATTTGAGGAATGCTCATCAAACACCTGTTTGGAACATCCCACAGGTAAACAGGCTAATTGGAACCAGGTGGGTGTCATGATTGTGTATAAACGGAGCTTCCCTGAATTGCTCAGTTCCCTCAGGCGGCACTGCATCAAAAACTGACATCAATGTGTAAAGGATATCACCACACGGGCTCAGGAACACTTCAGAAAACCAATGTCAGTAAATAGAGTTCGGCGCTACATCCATAATTGCAACTTGAAACTCTACTATGCAAAGCAAAAGCCATTTAGCAACAACACCCAGAAACGCCGCTGGCTTCTCTGGGCCCGAGCTCATCTAAGATGGACTGATGCAAAGTGGAAAAGTGTTCTGTGGTCCGACGAGTCCACATTTCAAATTGTTTTGGGAAATTGTGGACGTCGTGTCCTCCGAGCCAAAGAGGAAAAGTAGCATCCGGACTGTTATGGACGCAAAGTTCAAAAGCCAGCATCTGTGATGGTATGGGGCTGTGTTAGTGCCAATGGAATGGGTAACTTCCACATCTGTGAAGGAACCATTAATGCTGAAAGGTACATACAGGTTTTGGAGAAACATATGCAGCCATCCAAGCAACGTCTTTTTCATGAACGCCGCTGCTTAGTTCAGCAAGACAATGCCAAACCACATTCTGCATGTGTTACAACAGCGTGGCTTAGTAGTAAAAGAGTGCGGGTACGAGACTGGCCAGCCTGCAGTCCAGACCTGCCTCCCATTGAAAATGTATGGCGCATTATGAAGCGTAAAATACAAAAACGGAGACCCCGGACTGTTGAACAGCTGAAGCTGTAGATCAAGCAAGAACGGGAAAGAATTCCACCTACAAAGCTTCAACAATTAGTGTCCTCAGTTCCCAAACGTTTATTGAATATTAAAAGAAAAGATGATGTAACACAGTGGGAAACATGACCCTGTCCCAGCTTTTTTGGAACGTGTTGCAGCCATAAAATTCTAAGTTAATGAATATTTGCTAAAAACAATACAGTTTATCAGTTTGAACATTAAATATCTTGTCTTTGTAGTGTATTCAATTAAATATAGGTTGAACATGATTTTCAAATCATTGTATTCTGTCTTTATTTGTTTAACACGATGTCCAAACTTCTTTGGAATTGGGGTTGTACACTAAAACATTTGTTTTGAAACACAACGTCCCAACTTCATTGGAATATGGGTTGTACATTGAATTCATTCAAGCGGCACGTGACCAACTGGTTAACACATCTACCTCACAGTTCTGAGGACCGGTGTTCAAATCCCGGCCTCGCCTGTGTGGAGTTTGGAGTTTCCGGTTTCCTCCCACATCCCAAAAACATGCATGGTATGTTAATTGTAGACTCTAAATTGCCCATAGGTGTGAAAGTGAGTGCAAATGGTTGTTTGTTTATATGTGCCCTACGATTGGCTGGCGACCAGTTCAGGGTGTACCCTGCCTCTCGCCCAAAGATAGCTGGGGGAGGCTCAAGTGCGCCTGCGACCCTAGTGAGGATAAGCGGTTCAGAAAATGGATGGATGGAGGAAATCATTCATTTCAGGCTGAAGCTAAACCAGAACAATATGGAAATACAGCACGAGAGTGGGTGAAGAGTTAGTTAAGAAACGGGAAGCCATTTTTAAAAATGGGGGAATATCAATCAACATTCTTGGACATTGTGTGTAAGGATTTGGATATATTAATATTTCAGACTTATTATTGTTATTATGTTATCATATTACAGTTCTGTATTGATGAATGGAATATTAACAAATATCTTCAGTATGATTTCCAACATTTTCTATGCACTTTGTAAAATGTAAGATATCCGTGAACTTGATGCAATAACACTACATTGCCATCTATTGTTTGGGTTCAGACTTTAGGGACACTCTAACCCTAACGCTATAGTTACAATCACTTCACACATTCTGTTCTATTCACCTAGAACATTATTGATCTAACCCTAACCCTAACCCGAGGCACGGTCACAGACATTTTGGGGGGCAGGTACTCAAGCCCCCAAAACTCAAAATTATACAACATTTGAGTTTTTAACTTTGGGGACTCAACGATAGTGTTTTCAAATTGGTCCAACATAAATATTTTAGTGCTCTTGTTGACAAATTACTGAATATACATCTTGCTCCATAAATTGCAACCATCCAGCAGCATTGGTTGTTATACAAACCTTAGCTTCCACCTCTGACCTTCAAAATTATCAAGACATCGCCTCGGTCTTGAGGGATTTTGCAGTCTGGAGACTAATGATGACACAATTTAGATCAGACCAACAGGCACGTGTGTGACTCTGGTTTGGTTTGAACATAAATGTGCTGTGTTTTTCCTTTTTTAAACACATTTAGTGACTTTTAGACCTTTTTTTGTGTTTGCTATACAAAAAAAGAGACCAAGATAAATCAATTAAAACCTTTTTCGACCATTAAGGTGACCTGTAACCTGTATGTGAATAGTTTGGTATGTAAGGGGAGGCTGAAGTACCAGGAGAAAACCCATACAAGAACATTCAAACTCCACACAGGAAGACTCAAACCCAGAACCTCAGAACTATGAGGCAGATGTGCTAATCACAAATCCACTATGCCCTCTTCAATGAAAGTTATAATCAAAATTGTGTCTGAGGCTGTGGTAGCCTCGGGGATGGAAGGGGTTAATTTAACCAGCTATGGTTATTCTTCCCGAGTGAGTGCGTTTTTGCATGGCTCCACACGATTGTGCTATTTCTGGCCTCTTTTTGATCTTGCGACGTTAACTACTATCTTTTGATGATTTGACTTGGAGCGAGCAGAAAAGGCCATGCAGTGACTGCTCGATGCGCTTGCTCCACCTTTCACGCAGGAACATCGTCGTTATTATATTCAAAATGAGAAACGAGGGAAAAAAGGGAACAGATTTGAGGTCAACCAAACCTAAGCTATTTACACATATACCGTCATCTGCTGTACTCATCATAATAGAATGAGTTCACAGATTAAACACAATCCTTGGCCATTCAATTCAGGTTCTCCCGGCTGTGTGAGTCTCTCCTCTGTGTTCCCAATCTCTCCAGTAAACCCCAAAGAAGCCGCCACCTGAATACTGATGTGTTCTCGTCAGAACTCAGTTGAAGCGACATAATCCCAAGGCTCCGAACGCAAGGACATTCTCCTTGAACCATAATCGCCCTTACATCTCTTACCAGCCACGGCCCGGAGTACATGATTAAAAAGTGGCCAGGCAAAGTGTCGCTCCAATTGACTGCTCCCCACTGCACTGCCGCATGTCAATCAAGGTGAAGGCGTGCCCGTGTGCATTGACTCGTGACCTTTACCGGCCAATTAGAGTAGCTACCAGACATATGTGGAGCGGTAGGCTGGATTTACATTGCATGGTTCAAGTGACACAATTCCATTTTTTTCCCCCCTCTCGACTTGCACAATAGGCTATCGGTATGCATCATCACAGCAGTGTGGGGGGGAAGGAAAAGCCAAACTGACGCAAGCTCTGGACAACACCCGTCCATATAGAGACAGTGAGAAAGTTAGAATAAGCATGTCATTAACAGTATTTATTAAAGTAATTTAATTGCAATAAAGCAATTTAATTACAGTAAGTTAGCACCCATTATTTCTGTCATGTTGTAATGTTGATCTGACCTAAACTTATGTCAGTGGCCAATCCTTGAATGCCCCCTAGAGGTCATTGATGTTTTAACTTTTGTCTAAAATTCTATAGAATAATTTTGAGCTGGGATGGGCTCCAGCACACCTGCGACCCTAGTGAGGATAAGCAGTACAGAAAATGGATGGATGGATGGATACAGTACTCAGTATACAGTACACAAGTATATACAATAAATGAACAAGTCATGTAAATGGACACATTGCTCCATCTTGTGATCGGATCAGTGATCGGTTATCGTTTTTTTTAAACTTTTGATTGGTGATCGGCCCCAAAAATCCTGATTGTGTAAAGCCTAGAAATTACATCTTATGATGTTGCACATCATGTGATTATTATATTATATTATGTTCCCTCTGTACTGGCTATCGTAATATAATAATTCTCTTTTATCAACCCACCCCCTCAAGTATATTAAATCCAGAGTGAATTTGATCTTGCATAACTCTTAACCTCCATCCATCCATCTATCCATCCATCTTCTGGACCGCATTATCCTCACAAGGGTCGCGGGCGTGCTGAAACCTATCCCAGCCATCTTCGGCGAGAGGCAGGGTACACCCTGAACCGGTCGCCATCCAATCGCAGGGCACATTTTATATTAATTCCTTTATATTTTTTTTATTTATTTAAACGATTGTATTTTTATTGAAATATTTTAATATATTAGAACTTATTTGGTAAGTGTTCGTTTAACATTTAACCCTCGCCCCACGGCCCAAAATCCCCGGTCAGCCGCCGGATACCCACCGCCACAAATAGATTCCGGTCCTGTAGGAAAAACTGACATGTAAACATTCACTGAACAGGGAGGAAAGAGTTATTAAACAGCAATAAAGAGCTGATCTCACTGGCTGAGAAATCGCAACAACTGCAGAGACTGATCAGTCGCAGGGACTTGGCACAGCGGAATACCTACAATGAGGCAAAAAAGTATCTAGTCAGCCACCAACTGTGCATCCTCTCCCACCCAAAAAGAGGAGAGAGGCCTGCAACCCTCACCACAGGTATACCTCACCCACGAGAGAAAAAAAACGAGAAAAGAAATCCAGAAAATCATATTGTCTGATTTTTAAAGAATTCACCAGCAAACTATGGTGGAAAACAAGTACCCGGTCAATAACAAAAGTTCATCTCAATACTTTGTTATACACCCTTTGTTGAGAATGACAGAGGTCAAGCGTTTTCTGTAAGTCTTCACAAGGTTTTCACACACTGTTGCTGGTATTTTGGCCCATTCCTCCATGCAGATCTCTAGCGCAGTGGTGTTTTGGGCTGTCGCTGGGCAACACAAACTTTCAACTCCCTCCAAAGATTTTGCATGGGGTTGAGATCTGGAGACTGGCTAGGCCACTCCAGGACCTTGAAATGCTTTTTACAAAGCCACTCCTTCGTTGCCCGGGTGGTGTGTTTGGGATCATTGCCCTACTGAAAGACCCAGCCACATTTCATCTTTAATGCCCTTGCTGATGGAAGGAGGTTTTTACTCAAAATAGCACGATACATGGCCCCATTTATTCTTCCCTTTACACGGATCAGTCGTCCTGGTCCATCTGCAGACAAACAGCCCCAAAGCATGATGTTTCCACGCCCATGGTTCACAGTAGGCATGGTGTTCTTAGGATGCAACTCAGCATTCTTTCTCTTCCAAACAAAACAAGTTGAGTTTTTACCAAAAAGTTCTATTTTGTTTTCATCTGACCATATGACATTCTCCCAATCCTCTTCTGGATCATCCAAATGCTCTCTAGCAAACTTCAGATGGGCCTGGACATGTACTGGCTTAAGCAGGGAGACACTTCTGACACTGCAGGATTTGAGTCCCTGGCGGCGTAATGTGTTCCTGATGGTAGCCTTTGTTACTTTGGTCCCAGCTCTCTGCAGGTCATTCACTAGGGGGACCATGTGCGTCTGGGATTTTTGCTCACCATTCTTGTGATCATTTTGACCCCATGGGATGAAATCTTCATGCAGCCCCAGAACGAGGGAGATTATCAGTGGTCTTGTCAATTTTCTAATAATTGCTCCCACAGTTTATTTCTTCACACCAACCTGCTTACCTATTGCAGATTCAGTCTTCCCAGCCTGGTGCAGGTCTACAATTCTGTTTCTGGTGTCCTTTGACAGATCTTTGGTCTTGGCAATAGTAGAGTTTGGAGTGTGACGGTTTGAGGTTGTGGACAGGTGTCTTTTATACTGATAACGAGTTCAAACAAGTGCCATTAATACAGGTAATGAGTGGTGATAAAAAATTATTCTGGAACAGGAGTACAGAATGTTGAGTTATTATACTCGTTCTGAAGGTTTTGAAGAAAACATCATATTAAGCAAGTGCTTCTAAATTAGTTAAACAGACAACTATGTGATAATGCTCCAGCTAAATGCAGTGCTTGCTGGGACTTGTAGTATCAGTGCGATAAATGTATAAAACGTTTTGGGTTCGAATCTAAGCATAGGCCCTCCCGTATGGAGTTTGCATGTTCTACCCGCGCTTGCATTGGCTTTGTTCCACATTCCAAAGACATTAATTTGAAGCCTTTCCATTGTTGTTTGTCTTGTATGTGCCCTGTAATTGGCTGGCGACCAGTTTAGGGTGTACCCCACCTCTCACCCCAAGTCAGCTGGGGTAGGCTCAAGCTCACGTTTGATCCTAATGAGGTCAAACGCTAGCCTGTAGAAAATGTTCCATGTATGGAGTTGGTATGGAGTTTGCATTAAGAATGAAACCTTTCCCCTTAAAGTCAATTAAAACTGGTGAGGGAAAATGAATGGCTAATCGATAATGGTTGCAAGACATCACAGTGAGTAGCAGGAATTCAATTTGGGAAAAACATTAGCTTTTTGTTGGAAGAGCAACAACAACTGAAGAGAATCACATGAGTAGACAAATGTTAAAAACGAGGACATGCAGTATGTACTGTATGTTAGTATCGTGACAGCTGGCCTACTGGTGTCACAGTGCGTCACATTGGCTTCCCACATGGTAAGTTAATACAGTATCTCTGTGTGGACACTGTGAGGGCTGGAAGAACACAGGCAGACACCAAAGTGCAACCCACTCAAATGCGTGCGAGCGCAGCTTCTAAATTCTGAATGTTCTGATCTCATACAGTACATCAAGGATTTACTTAAGGTCTGCAACCCTTGGAAATAGAATGTTTACTGGACATATTTACATTTCATGAATGAGTGAAGGTGAGCTGAATTGTAATTATTATCTAGCATCAATAGGATGAGCCACACAGAATTGATGACTATCAAGAGAGTGTAGTAATATGTCTTAGAATGGTCATTCCTATATCAAAAGTATTCAAAGATGCACATGATGATAACGGTGTTGAATTTAGGCGTAATCTACTATCACCAATTCAACACCATTATTTTTCTGCAAGACGTAAATGCCCCAAAAGTGATTTGATCTGGAGTTCAACCAAAAATGCTGCAGAATTACAAAAATTGCGTCAAATCAGCAAATGTCAGCTCATGTGTGAAAAGTGTGTTTTGCAAAATGTGTTTTGCTTTTTCTTTGGCTTTTTGTGATGCCACCACAAAAGGGTATCAGTGAGGTCAGATAACGTATTGTGACAAAGAAATGTGTCTTTCCGATCACTACAATGAGAAAAACTAATAATTACATGTCAGTTTCATACACGAATACACACATTTTACCATCATTAATACACTTAACCAAAGCATATTTATTAAATCCAGCAATACAATGAAGCCACGAGTTCACAGTCTCAGTTTGCAAACAACTTCCTGTTGTGTCTCGCAGGCATTTTCTGAAGATAAGTAGTTTTACATTTTATTTAGCTTTACAGTGGTACAGTGGTTTTTCATGATACAAGCGGTTTTATACGAGATAATGGCAATGAACTCAAATCATGTCAAAACAAGAAGCTTCAATCTCCTAAATGTCACTCCCAATTGATGTTTACTGTCGAATTAAACATAAAACAAAAACAATGTTACAAATATCATGTGTATTCAAAACAACCACATAACATTCAAAAACAGAAAAGTGCTCTAGCTTAATACTAACACATAATGCAAAACGCCATAGACAGGCGAACGAAAAGCTTCAATGTTGTAGTGTTATAATTGGGGGTGGGACTATAATGTGTTAATTATGATTAAATAATTCTAAACAAATTTAACTTAAAAATTAACACATTTTAATCACATTTTGTGTTCCAAACAACGCAGAACCTTTTTCAATGCACGATTTTCTGGTACACCGATTGCACTGACACACGTCAGAGCTTGGCTACCGCAATGGAGGAACTGGATGAAACAGTGTTGTGAGGACTAATGGGAGGCAAATTCACTCGTAAAGTGCATTGCTCTGGAGTGTAGAGCCCTTTTGTGGTAGAAGATAAAGGGTTAGAAAATGTACTACATATTGGCAGCGACATTTGATTAAACTTTTCAATTGCCATGCAGACACCATTTAAAGGTAATACCTGAACTGTTCTGAAAGAAAAACTGTCATAAAATGGCAATTTAACTTTAGGTCTCTTTAATTTTGGCCAGGGATATTTTCTTGTCCACTGTTTCACGGCCAGGATGAAAACCACACCGCTCCTCCTGAATCTGAGATTCGACTTCCCGACGGACCCTCCTCTCCAGAACCCCTGAATAGATCTTTCCAGGGAGGCTGAGGAGTGTGAATCCCCTTTAGTTGGAACACACCCTCCGGCTACCACCCCAGTCTGCCAATCCAGAGGCACTGTCCCCGATTTTGCAGAGGCGTGTCAACCAGGACAGCTCCACAACATCCAGAGCCTTTTGGAACTCCGGGCGAATCTCATCCACCCCTGGGCCCTCTCAGAGAACACAGACTCTGCTTCCTCATGGATGGTGGAATTGAGGACCTGAGACGCCGGATGGTGGACCAGAATTTCCTCGAAGCCATCCGGAAGTCTTTCTCCATGGCCTCACCAAACTCCTCACATGCCCAAGTTTTTGCTTCAAGCGACCACCAAAGCTGCATTCCGCTTGGCCAGCCAGTACCCATCAGTCACCTCAGGAGTCCCACAGGCCAAAAAGGCACAATAGGAGGACTCCTTCAGCTTGATGGCATACGGGGATTGCCACCAAGACAGGCACCGACCACCTTACGGCCAGAGGTCCGGTTGACAGCCTCAGCAATGGAGGCGCGGATCATGGTCCACTCGGACTCGATGTCCCCCGCCTCCCCCGGAACATGAGCAAAATTCTCTCTGAGGTCGGAGTTGAAACTCCTTCTGACAGGGGATTCTGCCAGATGTTCCCAGCAGACCCTCACAATACGTTTGGGCCTGCGAGGTCGGACCGGCATCTTCCCCCACCATCGGAGCCAACTCACCACCAGGTGGTGATCAGTTGACAGCTCCGCCCCACTCTTCACCCGAGTGTCCAAGACATGCGGCCGCAAGTCCAATGACACGACCACAAAGTCGATCATCGAACTGCGACCTCGTGTGTCCTGGTGCCAAGTGCACGGGTGGACACCCTTATGCTTGAACGTGCTGTTCGTTATGGACAATCCGTGATGAGCACAGAAGTCCAATAACAGAACACTGCTCGGGTTCTGATCGGGGGGGCCGTTCCTCCCAATCACGCCCTTCCAGGTCTCACTGTGATTGCCCACGTGAGCATTGAAGTCCCCCAGCAGAACGATGGAGTCCCCAGCGGGAGCGCTCTCCAGCACCCCCTCCAAGAACTCCAAAAAGGGTGGGTACTCTGAACTGCTGTTTGGTGCATAGGCACAAACAACAGTCAGGACCCGTTCCCCACCCGAACGCGGAGGGAGGCTACCCTCTCGTCCACTGGGGTGAACCCCAACTTAGAGGTGCCGAGCCGGGGGGGCAATAAGTACACCCACACCTGCTCGGCGCCTCTCACCGTGGGCAACTCCAGAGTGGAAGAGAGTCCAACCCCTCTCAAGAGGATTGGTACCAGAGCCCAAGCTGTGTGTGGAGGCGAGCCCTACTATATCTAGTCGGAACTTCTCGACCTCACACACCAGCTCGTGCGCCTTCCCTGCCAGAGAGGTGACATTCCATGTCCCTTGAGACAGCTTCTGTCATGAACGGAACAGAGGATAGGACCCAAAAATGAACGACTCCAAAACAAATGGACAGTTTTAAAAAAAGAGAGGTTTAATATACGGGCGGTACTCAGGCAGGCAATCCAAAAAAGGCAACAGTATCCAAAAACATGAGGCAAAAAGGTGAGGTTGATAATCGGAACAGGGTCTCGTCTTACTGTGAGTCTTTGACATGGAAACAAGGAATGCTGGAACGCGACGACAAGGTACAACGAACTGGCGTCGAGAAAGAATGAGACACGAGGTTAAATGCAAGGTGTAATTTGGGTGAACGAGCCACAGGAGCAGGTGTGTATGAAACAGGGGGAAGACAAAAACCGGAACACACACCCATGACAGCTTCTGTAGCCGGGGATCAGATCGCCAAGATCCCTGCCTTCGGATACCGCCCAGCTCACACAGCACCAGACCCCTATGGCCCTTCCCACAGGTGGTGAGCCCCTGGGAAGGAGGACCCATGTTACCCTTTCGGGCTGTGCCCTGCCGGGCCTGCACGCATGAGGCCCGGCCACCAGGTGCTCACCTTCGAGCCCCACCTCCAGGCCTGGCTCCAGAGGGGGGCCCCGGTGACCCGCGTCTGGGAAAGGGAAATCTCAATCCAGTTATATTTTTCATCATAGGAGGTGATGGCTTCCCTGAGGGGATAGTATTTCCTATGTTTAAAAAAAAAAGGTTTGGAAATAACAACTTGGAAGTTAAATAGAAATAATTTTCTGATTTTGGAGAGGCTGCTGTAAAAGCCTAGATACAAGGAGGGCTGCCCTTCAGTCATCCCATCCTAAAATTATGTTTGTGTCATTTATCTCACACATTCAGTGTACCATCTGTGTCCAAGCATGTTCCAAAAAACATACAAGTCTGCACTGAGCCCATATACGTACTGTAAACTGTTACTGGATCAAAAAAATTGATTTAGATGCAGCAGTGTTTTGTAAGTTTTACGAGTTTTAGATTGTGTTGCTGTTTTTGTGCTAGTACAGTTTACATCTTGAATCATGAAATCTCTTTATAAAAGTTATGTTTCGTAGCTGGTGAATATACGCAATGTAGCAGGGCATCGGCATTCACCGGCAACTACATGCTCAGTTTTGACATTTGCCTGAGAGTTAAGAATTTAACTGTATGGGGTTACTTTTATGGGTGTAGTTTGCAGCAATGTCATTTCAGTGAAACACACTGATGGTGTTGCTGATATTTTGCCCCATAATGTGGTAAAATAAGGTATTTATAGTCCAAGACACCATATTTTAAAAACATGTACGGTATGTTGGTTCATTGAAGACTCTTAAATGTCCATATGTCCAAGTGTGAGTATAAATGGATCTATCTATCCATCCATCAATCCATCTGACCTTTCACAAATAATCCCTACAGCGGACAAGCATCTATAAATCCTATATATACCAATGTATCTTATGACTGATGACCATATGGCACTGTGGCAGTACGCTTGCTCTTTTCCAATATTGATTGACTCTTACAATTTAATGGCTCATCAGCACAATGACAAAGTAGAGGGTAAAGACTGGCTGCTATGGCAACAAAGTATCATGCAACCAGGATCATCTACTGTATAGGAAATTATTCCGTGCTCAGTGAACTCTGCTCATCTCCTACAGAATAATCGCAGCAGCAGAGCAAAGTCATCCAATTCGCATTGCATTGTCAAAGCAAAGCTGTGGCATTTCAAGACGTTAATCATAGCCGATTACCTTCCTAAAAAGAAAAAAATGAAGTGAGCAATGTCTGTCCTGCCCACTTGCAAATCCTTTATTACGTTAATGTGTTATTGATTTGGCGTTGTGCAAAGCTAACCTCCCTTGTAACATAATGAGTAAATGCGGCAAGGAGACTTTTTATCTGTGTCAAAAAACTGAAGGGGAAATCTTTGTCATCCTTATGAGTCAGTTAGGCAAACCCTTTTTGAAAGTCACGCTGACGGACATGAACGCCGGTTTGACTGCTGTTAATAAATGGGTGCCAATTTGAGGCAAAACCATCAGTGCACCACATTCACAACAGATGGGAAGTAGGAAATAGCCCAGTGACTAGGTCAGCGAATTTTAGTTTGCCGTGAACAGAAAAAAAAAATACATGACTGACAACTGCGATGAGCTCAATATTTGTTATGTCTGTCAAGGCAACCAAGAAAAGAGCATCATAATTTTGTTTGTTTGTACATCAGTTTGTTAGTTAGCAGGTTACTTCCTAGTTCATGGAAGACGATGAATAGATGGGCAGTACCATTACGATTCTGGTTAGTTGACTGTTTGATGGATGCCTCAGTGACCTATGCGTAAATTGTGAATAGGCTACAATTCTACAATTTTTGTCTCTAAATACCACCACAATGGATTTGAAATAAAATAAACAAGATGTGCTTCAACTGCAAACTTCCAGCTTTAATTTGAGGGTACTTACTGTACATCCACATCAGGTTAACGTGTAGAAATTACAACATCTGTATATATGCCGACCACTTTTTAAGGGACCAAAAGTAACGGGACAAATTAACAATCCCAAAGCAAACTCACTTTTTAATAAATGCTTGCAAATCTTCTGTACTCAAATTACAGCCCGATGTCTGGAATGCATGGACATCACCAGATGCTGGATTTCATCCCTGGTGATGCTCTGGCAGGCCTCTTCAGTTCCTGCTTGTTCTTGGGGCATTTTCCCTTCAGCGTTGTCTTCAGCAAGTGAAATGCTCAATTGGATTCAGGTCAGGTGATAACTCGTTGATCAGACTATGAACGCACGGCAGGATCTCAGGGAGTTCAGGCTCGTCCATGAATTACATTACATTAAAGTTTTTCTTCCTTTGTCAAGTTAAACTTTGCAAGTTTGATTACCTGGCTGGTGTACAAATTTAGGTTCATGTGGAAATTTCACCATTCGTAGGTCAAAATTATTAATTACGAGATTATAACTTTCTCCCAAAAATGCCCCCACCGCCCCCCGCCCCAATATTACACATTTATTCAGTCATATAACATCTTGTAGTACATATCTATCCATTGACTATAGTGCTTATCCTCATTAGGGTTGCAGAGGAGCTGGAGCCTATCCCCGCTGACTTTGGGCAAGCCTGGACTGGTTGCCAGTGAATTGCAGAGCACAAATAGACAAACAACGATTCACAGTCGCTTTCACTCCTGTGGAGAATTTAGAGTCTTCAATTAATACCTACACAATCCAGGCAGCCGTGCTAAGCGCTGTCTGGTAGCATACAGTAAATACAGGTTCATCTCAATAGATTAGAATATTGTGGAAGACTTGAATTTATTACAGTAGTTCTATTCAAAAAGTGAAGCTCATAAATTATATGGATTTACTATACCACTGTCGATTGACTTTCCCTATCTACTGGTCACATATTCCTTTTTCACTTGGAAAGCCAAAAAAAACTCTTGCCACGGCCTGAACTATTTGTACAACCAAATGCCACACAATAAACCATCGTAAAATCGCCAAATCATACAACAACTAATATACAAGGACGGGAACAACAGCATGGAACAATGGCACACAACGCCGAATGAACAGGCTGTTTGGCTTGCGTTATGTCACAGTGTCGGAAAGAGCCGAAGACCGAAAGGTGCTGGATGCAAAAACCAGAAGGCGCATTCGGAATCATATTTATCGATTTAACTGCTGTATAACTGCTATATAATCACTTTGAAATGGCAGCTGTGCTTTGTAAAGGGGTTCTAGAGTTATCAATAACATTTTTAACATTTTTGTCCTCTGACCTTTATAGTCTGGGTAGAGCAATTTGCCGTGACTTCGGGTGGTGTTCCATTGCCTTTTCCGTCGTCCAAGGTCTGCAATACCTGACGTGCAATTGTCATATTTGCCCCATGAAGTAGTCACAATGTAGGGGAATAATGCAGGCACTATAGTTACAGCGTCCGTCCAGCTTCTTTTTCTTGGCCACAGGTAGGTCAGCATTCATGCAGGTCCTTTATCTATGCCAGCCTGCCTTGCACAAATTCTTCATGTCGTTTATCACTGTCTGAACAGCTGACAAGGAGCACAGTGGATATGGATCATCTTAGACAGTTAGATGAGACCCTCCCGAGGGAACTCTGTACACACACACGAACACAAACACACACACGCACACGGGTATACTTTCCTGACAAAAATGTAAAAAGAATAGCTAAAAGAAAGCCCAAATAAAGGGGTCACTGGGTTTTCAACAGCAAGGCCACAAACTGCTCTCAATACATTTGTGCAACAGCGATGCAAAAATTAGACAAAGGCGGACATCTGGTCTAAATAGACTACACTGCTATCATCTCTTCATCTCCCTGTCATCACTCTCCGCAGTGATAAATGAAGACTCGCTAAGTGCATCAGGAAAAGGCTTGAGTAGAGCTCATGCTGTAGGTAGTCACATTTGAACATAAAAATGTGCAGGTAAATGAGGCAGCTAAGGCATGGATATTCCACAGCTGGTTAAGCTTCACAAAATTTGGCATTCAGACAACAAAGCTTTATTCATGCAACATTAAACTACATTTATGTGAGCCAATTAGAATTTGTGAGAGCAACCTATAGGCATGAGATATTGGGAGATAATCTCAATGGCGCTAATCTCAATAGCGCTGTCAAATGACAACCTTGTGAGTCCACTTTATGGTAAATTTTTAACAGCATGACAATCTCTGTGACCTCCTCCATGTTTTGGTAATAGTGTGTATCCAAACAACCAATGAAAACACAATAAGTATATTGACTAGCAGAACTGTCACTGTACATGACTCTGCTTCAGAGTCTACCATTTACAGTGAACCCCTATCTATTCAAATCTACCTAGCCATTGGTGTCAAGGATGTATGTTGTATGTTAGGGACGAGCTAAGTTTTAACCTGGGTTGTTAGAACAGAAGCTCCATTTTCTACAACTTATCCTTTACTAGACTCTGGTATCGCCGCCACAATTTTCTTGAAGACAAAAAATTGAAGTTAAATAAAAACATTTCAAAATATATGTATTTTTAGATTTTTTACAACAACATAGTTAATTAATTAATTAATTAATTTGAAGTCTGACATTTCATTGTCAGACTTCAAATGTGTGGGACATACAGAGGTGCACTTTTGGTCAAGGGCACAAAATTCTTTATCGTATATTTACGATTGTTGGCTGTGCTATTTTTCAAGAAGATAAGGGAAGAAAAAATTAACACTACAAAACACAGGATAATCACACAGGATAATCTTGTAGGGACGTCCAATAATCAGGACTTTGTTGATTTGATGGGAAGTGTGTAATCAAGCTCAAATTAGGCCTGAAAATCGGTATGTGTGTACCCTGCTTCAGCATTGGCTCAAACTTACATTGCCTTAAAAAAAGTGTGCAGCACAATTTCAGCATGTATGTTCATTGAGTTGACAGAAAAATATGGAAATCTGTTGGCACAAAATATTTTTCACACTTCAGTTAGCATAATGTAGGTTGCACATGGGCGAGTCACTGATACCAACATGTATTTCCTGTATAATTGAAAGCAATTTGAAACGCTTTCGTTTCTTTTCAGGAAGTATCATTCTTTGAAATGTGTCAGGGGCCACTGCGTGCATCATCTGTTAATAATCTTTTTTGTGTGTGATTAAAGACATGATATCTTTCTCTTGAAAAATGGGATAAAAAAATACTTTCTGCAGGTATGGTAGATACACAAGTACAGTTGGCTATTTTCCACTAAGCATTTTCAGCTGAAACGACTGCCCTTCCCTTCAAGCAAGTGCATGGGATTCACCCTTGAAAGATTTTTTTCATTAATGCTGTGTATGAATGGCAAGTGGATTGGCATACCAGAGTATCATTAGGTTGCCACGTTTATCATGTGAGGCTTATTTGTGGTGTAACCTTGGACTGGATGACTTCACTTGCATTAGCACACCAGATATGATCAGTATTGGTTGCATGCGTCACCTTTTCTCGGAGAGGTATGAAGGTTGGTGTCCGCTTCAGATTATCCAAATGGTTTTTATATTTACTTGGCTGGGGCTATTCCATGCCAGCCTACCTCTGGTTCATTGCTCACCTTTACAGCTGCCTTCAGTGCAGCTCCGATAATATATTGAGCATTTAAGTGTGGAACAATTATTAGAGCAAAAATTTTAAAAACAGGTCTGCTGTCTCCCAGCTCGCTTATTGTGTGCAGAAGTGTGCATAACTCTATACAGTTTTGTATACAGCAGTTTCGCTTTGTCAGTACTACACAATAGGTCGAGGAACAAACCGGAATATTTCATGGTCATGAATACACAGACAAAAGGTATTCAACAAATAGAACGTGGCAGCACAGGTTGACTGAATGAAGCAGGACAGCTGCAGATGGAACTGCGCTGTTTGTCCCTCTCACAGGCATAAGACTTTGGTTGCTTGTTCAATTCCGAGAGCGTCTGATGCTAATTAACCTGAAGATAATCTGCAGAGAACTCACAGAGAAAATGTCACACTGTCTTGGCCTGTCTTGTATTAACCATCTGCCTTTAGAATATAGCCACTAAGCACTACAAGCCATTAGAACAGTAGCCAATTTTGTTTGCATCCAAAGTTGTGAAGGGCCATCGGCCGCAATTTCATGTCGCCTTAAAGGTGGATATGGCCACACAGCAATCCAATGATTGCTTGACACCAAATCATCATTTCTATCGACAGGAATGGAATGGAAAGAATATGAAACCCATCTTTACAAAAACAAACCTTATAAGAGTCACAAGCCAGGAAGAAAAATCTTGTTCTTTGTTTACTGTGTCAGGAGTACATTGGACGAGTTCAAATCTTTTGCATGGTCACCCCGTGCTTGCATTGTTTTTCTTCAGGTACTCCGGCATTTCAAAAACATGCATTTTAGGTAGTGATGCACTGAAATTTCGGCTGGCAAAATGTTTTGGCCGGAAATAGCCTAAAAGTGCATTTTCGGTTTCGGACCGAAATACTTTTTTCACCGAAAAAAAACAACTAGGCGGCACGGTGGACGACTGGTTAGAGCGTCACCCTCACAGTTCTGAGGACCCGGGTTCAATCCCTGGAGTTTGCATGTTCTCCCCGTGCCTGCGTGGGTTTTCTCCGGGCACTCCGGTTTCCTCCCACATCCCAAAAACATGCATTAATTGGAGACTCTAAATTGCCCGTAGGTGTGAATGTGAGTGCGGATGGTTGTTTGTTTGTATGTGCCCTGCGATTGGCTCCGTTGAGCTTTGCGGTCTATCCAGTTAAATTGTGTAAATTTCGTGTGTGTTCTGAATTTAATTAAGCCTCTGTCATTGAGAACTCAAAATTTTATAAAGTGTAGCAACCTTCAGATTAAAAAGGTTTCTCGTCACTTTCCCGAAATGTTATTCACATAAAAAGTGACGTGGTGCCCCTTTTAGGTCAAATTTGTTTGATTTTAACAATTAAAACTACTAACACTTCATTCGGCACAATGTAGGTCAAGTGTGGGCGTCACTTTACAAAAACATTATTCCAGGGTTGAAATGAAATTGAAACTCTTTTTCGGACTTTCAGGAAGTGTCGCTCTTAAAAATGTGTCACACACAACCTCACGCTGATGTTTCATCAACTCAGCACATACACACGCACACACACCCAATTAAGCCTCCATGAGAATTACAATTCTCTTATCAGCCCTCTTATTTGCTTTATTAGTTTGACCTTTTATCCATCCAACGTCTGTCATTTCTGGTAAATGTGGCTCGGATTTATCTTCATGCATAAGGGAAAGGTGTTTTACTTTCGCTCCAATTATCACTTTTCTGCTAATCAATTGACCTTTAAAAATATTTTTTCGATCATTTGGATCACCATAATGATAAGTATTCAGCTTGATGAACTACAACATCAGGTACACTTGGAACTACTTTTTCCAAGGAAACATAGAACGCTAACATTGTGAATCATTGTACTATATTTACCTTAACAGCCCCGCCAGCTGCAGTTGCTGTGTCAAAATACCACAAGCAAGCGCACAAATAAAAACGCTCACATGGGCACAAGCGGCGTCATAAAACTCCACTCAGGGGGACCCCAAAATTGAATTTACAGCAAGTGAAAGTGGATAACGTACTAGCAGTCTCACCATAAATGCCATAAATCCGTACAAGCGTCATCCAAAATGACACCTGAGATTGTGTACGTTGTATTCTTATGATTCATGTATGCTGCCAGCAACAAAAAAACCTCTGTAGGGCTGAAGAGAAGCTGTGACGTTTGAATATGAAATATGTTCTCTTGTATTAGCTTTTTCTCATTAATGTTATAAATTATACAGACAAGCAGAGGTGGGAAGAAGTCACTCCCACAATGTAATGTAGTAATGTCATGTTTTTTTTGTTTTTTGTAATAATTAACGTCCTTATTATTACGCTAAATGTCGTTGTCGTTTCTGTGTATGGAATGTATACCTTTATTTAGCCGTCACAATTTATTGTTGATTTATGTTGGATTGTTTTTGTTTTTTTCCCCCCATCTCTTTAGCTGGTGTGTGAAAGAATGACCACTGGCTCAATTCCTTTACCACAGAGTGCCCAACAAGGCGTGAACTGCTGAAAGAAAATAATAATTAATTACGCATGAGCAATAAGGGCGTGGGACACGTCGACCCAATGTATAATCATTCACATTACAAAATTATGTTGATGCCGATTATATATTCCTACAGTGAGTTGTACAAATTCAAAGTGTTGGTTATTCAGTGCGTGGTCAAAGTAGCAAAGTCTTTTCAAGTCAATGGGTTGAAGTCCAAGTCTCGAGTCACCGCTGTTTAAGTCCAAAGCAAGTTGCAAGTCCATCCATCCATCCATTTTCTACAGCTTATCCGAAGTCGGATCGCAGGGGCGGTACCTTTAGCAGGGACGCCCAGACTTCCCTCTCCCATCTACTTCCTCCAGCTCTTCCGACTGGATCCTGAGGCGTTCCCAGGCCAGCCGAGAGACATAGTATCACCAGCGTGTCCTGGGTCGTCCCCGGGGTCTCCTCCCGGTGGGACGTACCCGGAACACCTCACCGAGGAGGCATCCGGGAGGCATCCGAATCAGATGCCCCAGCCACCTCATCTGGCTCCTCTCGATGTGGAGGAGCAGCGGCTCTACTCTGAGCTCCTCCCGGATGACCGAGCTTTTCACCCTATCTCTAAGGGAGAGCCCGGACACCCTGCGGAGGAAACTCATTTCGGGCGCTTGCATCCGGGATCTTGTTCTTTTGGTCACGACCCACAGCTCTTGACCATAGGTGAGGGTAGGAACGTAGATCGACAGGTAAATCGATAGCTTCGCCTTTCGGCTTAGCTCCTTCTTTACCACAACAGACCGATATAAAGTCTGCATCACTGCAGACGCTGCACCGATCTGCCTGTTGATCTCCCGTTCGATTCTTCCCTCACTCGTGAACAAGACCCCAAGCTACTTTAACTCCTCCACTTGGGGCAGGATCCCATCCCCGACCTGGAGAGGGCACGCCACCCTTTTCCGAATGAGGACCATGGTCTCAGATTTGGAGGTGCTGATTCTCTCTCTGATTCTCATCCAAGCGGAATGCAGTTTTGGTGGTCGCTGAAGCAAAAACACGGGCATGGGAGGAACAATATTTTAACATATTGTCAAGGCAAAAGTCATCAAATTTATGACTCGAGTCCAAGTCATGTGATTTGAGTCCACACCTCTGCAGACAAGCACAAAATCAAATAAACGTAATCTTTTCTACACTCAGCAATGATGGACTGAAAAATTTGGTGATGTTTTCCTGGCTATGTCATACTTTTTCTGTCATTTGTTGCTAGGCAGAAATCATATGGTTCATCAGCCCCAGCGGCCAAGAATTTGCATATGCCAGTCACATCCAGTGTTGTTAAGATACCCCACAACTTGCCTAATGTCAACTAGGATATGCTCCAGCTCACCTGCTACCCAAATGACAACAAGTGCTAGAAAATGAATGGATGTATCTGTATTAAATATAAACTAAAATGCATTGCACTTTACACTTATGTAGCGCTTGTCATGATATTCAAAGGTGCTTCACAATTGCACACATTATTCATTCACTCCTCAGTCACAGCCAAGCGGTGGAAAGCTACTTGTGTAACCACAGCTGCCCTGGGGCAGTCTGATGGAAGCGTGGCTGCCATTCTGCGCCCACGGCCCCTCCAACCACCACCAAACATCGCAACACATTCATCCATTGGCAATGTTGGTTAAGTGTCTTACCCAGGGACAAAACAACAACATGCACTCGGGTTTCAAGGCGTACACTTATCCTCTGTATTAAGCATTAACGTTAAAACCGTGCATAATGTCACGGTGGCTTTCATTAATAAAAAAAAAAAAACACTATCTTATACCTACTACACTGCTGTATTTTAATGTTGGTCATGACGGTGGTACTTGGAGAGCTGTTTTTTTTTTTTTTCATGTGATACTTGGTGTAAAAAATTTGAGAACCAGTAATTTAGTGTCTTTAATGCGCCCTGACATCCATGTTTTTGGAAATGCGGGAGGACGCTGGAGTAACGGGAAAAAAAACCACACACACACGCACACACACACACACACACACACACCGAAGCATGGCAAAAACACAGAAACACCACACAGGAAGGCCAGAGCAGAAATCTGAACCCAGCACCTCAGAACAGTGCTGCAAACATGCTAACCACTAGTCCAGCGTGTTGCACCTTGATCACAACAACTACGGTAAGATTATTGATAGCCAGGAAATTCGAGTGAGCATAAAGCAGCATGCACATAAATTAACAAAATAAATAGTGTAAAACATAGGACTATAGAAAAAAAAATGACAACCATCCTATGAGCCAACATGCTGGTGATCACTAATTAGAATTTCATAAATTAAGAGGGTGTGCGAAGGCCTCCCAAAGGAAAATCCCATCGCAAGTCTCCTCAGGTGTGTCTAACCCATGTCATTCTCCTCTCTTTCAGCACCACAAGGGGATTGAACAGAGCCGTAATGAGGCAGGCCTCCCTTCACTCTGCATCCTGAGCCTTGACTTGTGAGTTTTTGTTTTTTTTACTGTTTTTCTTATTTGGGGGGGGGGGGGGGAAACTCAGCATAGTAGTAGTTGTGACAAACAAATTCTGTGTGTAAATTTTCCACCACCCACGACTGTATGCAAGCAAAATACTGAAGAAAAAGTACAGGAAAATGATTTGAAACACTCAAGAAACTGTTCCTACACTAAAGGAAAAGAGCATTTCGGATTATCAGCACAATGTTCCTTAAAGGAGCATCGTCAGTGTTGTATAATGTCACATGAATATTGGTAATCAATCCAAGAGGCTGGCGCTTCAAAATTGCTGACCTTGTACATGCAAAATATGATCATGGAAGAACCTACTGACCTCATAATCACAGACACATTTACATCATGCAACAAATTTTACAACATTAAAAGTTCCCCGACATGCAATTCTAAAAACAAACCATCTGAACTGATGCATGAATAATCAAACCCACAAATGCACCTTATACATAATAATAAATATTTGTTTGATCGTGGCATTATTAATTATTTATTGACGTGGATTGAAATGGTCTCTTATAGAAAAAAGGTTCGCCACACATAATTTCAGTAAGAAGATGTAATGCAAGAAAAATAAAAAAATGGAGAAAAAAAAAAGTTTAAAAATTGGGGAAGAAAAAAAATCAAATAAAAAATTCTGTGACTAGGTGTATCCACAGGTGCCAAACAGCATGTGTCAGGGGGTCCGCTGCTCTACTCTTTTTTTTCTTAGAATTTTCCGGCAGTCTGGATGCCCTGTGGCACCATGCCGCCTCTCAAAGGTCAGTCTTGGTACGACAAGACGGAGATACAGTATCATTAAGTGTGTGGCGTGCGAGTACACTACAAGAACTGTAAACACACACACAATGTTTTTTTGTTCTTGTTGTGTTTGTGGCCACCAGCTCTTTTGCCCTCTTAACCCTCCTTCCTTGCCACACAATTCAAATGAGTCAATCACTATCATGACTTCATAATTATGATCCAAAGGAGTTCATGCTAATTTACTATCCTGACATCTGAACCACGTCACCTTAATTCATTCCATTAACGATTAAAAGTGCCTCCATGCCCTGCATATTGTTAGATTAATAGTACAGTATAATTGCCCAAGACATTTTTAACTTACTGTTACAAAATCAATATAAAATACCAATGCACTTACTAAGAATTGAGATTTTCCGTGTCTCCCACAACCATTCAAATATGACTTCCACAACTATGCTATTAGGCTAACGATGAGCTCATACATCAGAGGACAAAGTGGGTCTGTGCAAAATTAGAACACAAAGGCGTGATCCCAATCTTGGAAAAAGAAAGTGACAAAATGATATGGACAGAAGCGGGTTGTCATAGTGATCACTTGTATCTTTTTAATCCTACAAAAAAAATTATTGAATACCTTATTATCCAGTACATGAAACACTGGTAGAGTCCTATCACTCTGAACACCATTTAAAGGACACTATGTCATAGATGTGCAGCAAACCCTTCACTGGCATAATGGAAGTGATCCTCCGAGGCTGCTGCACACTACCTCAACTTAAACTGGCAACAGATTAACTTCTTCACTGCAAATTGATTCTGTTGAATGACTATCTGACTGATGAGCCCCAGCCACCTCGCTCACGGCATTTATTCATTTTGGGATCAACGCGCAAAATGCTCCAGCTTGCCTCAAAAGTGTCTGAGCCAATACAGACACAGATTTTCTTTTCTTGTTGTTTAGACATCCTACTGCCTGGGGTCCTAATTAGGCAGCATTCACATTTTGCTGTTTTTACGCTTTATGAGAGTGATAAACAGATGCGTTATTATATACAGACACACCTTGCAGTAAATATCAAGAGAGGGCACCCTGAACAATGTACTCTATACCTCATGTTAAAGGAATCACATCACATATTTGAAAGGCTTTGTTTGCGCATAGAAGTCACATACTGTTGCTTTAAAACCAGGGGCTGGGAAGACATCGATCCATCGAGTTACAGATTATTTTTAATTCTTTAATTCCATTTTCTATAGCGCTTAACCTCACTAGGGTCGTAGGATATGTGGATCCTATCCCACCTGACTTTGGACTGGTCACCAGTCAGTCGCAGGGCACATATAGACAAACAAGCATTCACACCTATATGGACAATTACGAGTCTTTGATGAATCGAACATATGCATGGTTTTAGTATATAGGAGGAAGTCAGAGTACATGGAGAAAACCCACACAAGCAAATGGGAGCGCAAGCAAACTGAGCTAAGATCTGAACCCAGAACCTCAAAACTGTGAGGCAGATATGCTAACCGCTGTGCTCCATAGGTATGATTTGGATTCTAAAAAATGGTTTCCGGTGATTTGATTCTTCAGAATCGTTTGTTTGTTCACCTATCGCTCTGCTTATCAATTCGTCTTCTTCAGCAAATGATTGATGACGTCACATGCAAGTGTATTTTGGTTCGAAACTTTTCCAACATGGGGTCGAGGCAGAAGCACTCCAAAGTTTGGCTTTATTTCACACCAGGGCTACTTGCAATACTTGCAAAACTTTAATTTTGTCAATTATATCATATATCAATTTGTAGTATTTCATTACCTGACCCAAGGAGAATCGATAATAAATCAGATTGATTGACCAATATAGATAATGGAATGTGACTCGGCGGCACGGTGGACGACTGGTTAGAGCGTCAGCCTCACAGTTCTGAGGACCCGGGTTCAATCCCCGGCTCCGCCTGTGTGGAGTTTGCATGTTCTCCCCGTGCCTGCGTGGGTTTTCTCCGGGCACTCCGGTTTCCTCCCACATCCCAAAAACATGCATTAATTGGAGACTCTAAATTGGCCGCAGGTGCGAATGTGAGTGCGAATGGTTGTTTGTTTGTATGTGCCCTGCGATTGGCTGGCAACCAGTTCAGGGTGTACCCGGCCTCCTGCCCGATGACAGCTTGGATAGGCTCCAGCACGCCCGCGACCCTAGTGAGGAGAAGCGGCTCAGAAAATGGATGGATGGATGGATGGAATGTGACTCACTAAATTCTTAACAATTCCCACCCCTATCCGAGGGCCACACTAAAATGTATATCATTATACAGTAAAATTATGTGTGGGTTCAATGTTGCTTTTACAACAATTTCTCTGAGGTTTTTAATTTGTATTCCAGAAATGCATGATGGGCCACAATAAATGCTCTTGCAGGCCATATATGGCCCACAAGCTGTATGTTGCCTACCTTTCAGCGAGCTGGAGACAAACTAGATTGGTCCACAAGGGGGAGGCAATGGACAGAAAGAGAGGGAGAGGAAAACTCGATTGACAGACTGAGAGCGAGCGAGCGAGATATAGATAGATAGATAGATAGATAGATAGATAGATAGATAGATAGATAGATAGATAGATAGATAGATAGATAGATAGATAGATAGATAGATAGATAGATAGACAGATGCATGAAGTTGCACTCCTGCAGTAATTAGGCTGGTACAAAGATGAATGGCGAAATTGAAGGAGTAAAACGGGATTTTAATTGTTTTCATTTGCGTTCAAAGTATGGCAGTAGGCTAATAAAACAATAAAAAGTATCTTACCTGCCTGGTTTTCTTTCCTTTCAGTTTGTTTTCTCCCGCCCTGAAAAAGACAACTATTCCTCCTTAAGAGACGAGCACATTAAAGAAGCCCAAGTGTTGTGCACATGTTGTTCATTCCTGATCAAAAGTGAAGATCCAAATATGCAAAGAGTCTATGCTCATCATCCCCGAAGAGGAGCAGTCCGTACGGAGCCGAGGAAGAGTTGCATGTTTGCTCACCATCGCAGTAAAACCACATCGCCGGGGGTCCACATCATCAATTGGGCTCATTTGAACGCGCGCACCAGTCATGCTGCGCATCCCGCATCCCACTGAGGCGCAACAGAAGCGACATCCAAAAAGGCATTTACTGTTGCCTCCCCCCCCCCTCACTCCAAATTGATTGATGCTCCAAACCTCATTTTACATGTTTAGTTATGTGTGTATATGTGTGTACGTATATATGTCTGTGCGCGAGTATGTGTGTCGTCCCATCATCTCGACTGCCCCCACTGCAGTCCGCTAGAAGGATGCAAAGCAGACTGAGCTGAAGCGCAGGAGGCGCGAGCGCTTTCTCCTTTTGCGCGTGCGTGTGCACACACACACACACACACACACACAAATGATATTACTGGTGCAATCCTCTCAACACAGCTGACCAGGCGTGAAAAGCAATCGTACTCGCTAACGTATTCTATATAATCCTACAACAATCTGCTGATCTGATCTTCTTCAAACATGTGGCTTAGCATTTAACATTAAAGGTGTCTTTATACAAGAAGACAAGTCCATTTGTACAGGAAACAGTACCCCAAATACCCTCAACATTAGCCAAAATAGGGGCGGGGGGGAACTGTTGTGTTGTCTTTATGGACAAAAGTATTAGGACACCAGTCCAGGGGCGGCAGAATGGGAGGGGGGGGGGCACTGGGGGACGTGCCTTCCTCTTCTGCCACCTCACACAACAGAGAAAGCACAGGAAGAAACATGTCTGTCCCACATGTTTGACTGAAAAATTAGGGTGTGCCGGTCAACAGTGGCAGTTTCTATGGGCAATATGGGCAGCCGGCGAGGGCGGCATTCTGCGGGGGGCGGCACTCGGACTCGCGCCCCGTCCACCTCCGTTGACGATCAGCCATAGGTGCCCAATTGACGGTGATCGCACAAGGTACATAAACTTTGAGCTGCTCTTTTGAGAATAAACCAAAACAAAATCTCTGCCAGCACTCCAACCCAACCCTCACCTCATTGACAATTGGCCAAGGGGGCGCAATTGATGCTCATCGCAAAGGGCGCCATCCGGTCCAGGACCGCCTCTGCTGGTCAATACAATTCCAATCAGCAATATATGTAACACAGTTGGTAACAAATGCCCCACACATCAGAATCATCTTTATTTTGCCAGGTATCTCCAAAAAAACACAAGGAATTTGTCTCCGGTAGTTGGAGCCGCACTAGTATGACAACAGACAGTCAATTGAAAGAGAATACTTTTGATACATAGAGAAAAACAGTCACTGAGCAATTAAGGGTTGCTCGTTATCTGGTGATGCCGGTACAATTTTTTATTATTATTTTTTTATAATTGTGCAAAAAGACACCAAAGACAAAGAGTGATGGCAGGAACAGCAAGTCACAATTTGAACATTAGTCTAAAGAACGATAGTATAAAGATTGCTAGACAAGTTTTCTTATGCACAATTATCCCACAGTGAATCACTACAGTGGTTAGGGACCGAGCCCTCCCGCGAACAACGAAAATCACAGAGTAACTGATGCCTACACAAAAAGTTTTTGAATAAATATGTTAATCTCGCTCGGTACCCTGGTGAGGCATCAGTGGACAAAGGTATTGCCTGACTGCCTAGATGAAGCGCTTCCCCTCAGTTTAACACAGGTGCTTGGCACCAAGATCCCACCAATAGTTTTCTGTAGAACATGGCTTTGACCTGAGCACAAAAACAATGAATAAGCAAGTTTTACAGGAAATAACAAAGAATAAGTTTAGAAGAAAAAAACGGGCGTGGGGGGGGGGGTACTGCAGCTATGTAGAGGTTAACTTTACATGACAAAGTAACACATTTTACAACAGCACCATCTGGTGGCTCTGAAAGAGCATTACCCAACCCAATGCATAGTTGCTTCTGTATGTGAGGCGACTGCATTGGAAATCAATACATTTGACAACATAGCCATCCATACATCTACTACTACGTCTACTGTTACTATCGAACTGGAACATCTACAGAATTTGTCCACTGCTATGATATTTTTTTTTGTGCGTCTCGGAGATGAGACACACAAGATGAGATGAGTATCATTTACACAAAGCAGCAGCGTTCTCCCTCCCTAACTCGGGTGAAAAGTACACTGCAACCTCTGTAATCCCGCTGACCTTCCATCAACACACATCCCACAGCCTCGACCTTGCACTTTGACACCTGTCAACGTGTGGGTGGGAGGGAATGTGAGTTCATGAAGGTCACACTACTGTGGCTGCCTCAATGGTTCATCCTGCAGTGTACACTTCTGATGAGGGATGCACAAAATGGTCACCTGTTTTTGTTATAACCTGGAGTAAGGGATGCAATTTGTATCAAGCAGAGGAATCGTTTTGTCGTAATGTCCATCCATCCATTTTCTGAGCCGCTTCTCCTAGGGTCGCGGGCGTGCTGGAGCCTATCCCAGCTATCATCGGGCAGAAGGCGGGGTACACCCCGAACTGGTTGCCAGCCAATCGCAGGGCACATACAAACAAAAACAACCATTCGCACTCACATTCACACCTACGGGCAATTTAGAGTCTCCAATTAATGCATGTTTTTGGGATGTGGGAGGAAACCGGACTGCCCGGAGAAAACCCACGCGGGCACGGGGAGAACATGCAAACTGATTGAACCCCAGTCCTCAGAACTGTGAGGCTTACGCTCTAACCAGTCGTCCACCGTGCCGCACTGTGTGTGTGTGTTTGTGTGTTGTCGTAATATACCACAGTTAAATGTGCTGAGAGATTTGGGAAGAATCACATGGAACCATCTCTTGACATTTGCAGATCAGCTTCGAGCCTTTCAAGACATTCCTTGATTTTATTGCCACCACAGTGTTGTTTCTATACCGAAAAAAAAAAAAAAAAAAAAAAAAAATGAGTACTTTGGCTGGTACATACTAGGGAAACCTCTGTACTTTTTTTGCGTGTGTCACGTGTTTTTTTTAACATTTTGTTTTACTTCTATCGTCTCAATGTACTAAATGTGGCCTGTGAATATTCTCGGTGCGTTGAATCAATCGCAACTGGACTATTGTGGTTGTCTGAGAGGACGTTTGGCAACTCGTCCGAGCAGGCTTCTTCAGTTCATGCAACAAGGTTTAGTTAGGACTCAATAGCCTGTGTGAGGGGGAAAACTCAACTACTGTAATCGATTAAGTTTCGGAGTAATCCTACTATAGTAAAAACTGACTAATGCTCAAATCATAACCTTACAAAGCCTTTTTCTCATCCACTTTCTTACTTGCCCTTAATGAAGAAGCGCTTTTTGGAACAAAAAGGAAAGCCTTGAGAAACATACAGATGAGCCTCACCATTAAACACACAGCTGACAGGAGCTGCATTCCTGTCACGTTCAAGCGCGATGGGAACATCAGTTGTGGGATATTTTCTTCCATAGCACATCACGGATTAATCTTTTTAGTTGTTGTTTCGCGTCATTCCTGGGTTACAGCTACTGTATTCCACAGAGCTGACCCTTAGTGGGGAAATAGCCAGGGCCCTCGTCATAGGCGCAACGATGAATGAAAGCATTATCCCGCAATCAGCAGAAAGGCGCTTGACGATTTGCGCAGATCATTATCACAAATGCAATTTTGAGCTCCTGTGTTAAGTCATTTATTCATCTATTATTGGTGCAAAAGGGGATTCAGTATGCTCCAAGTGGGACTCCATCATCGACTCCCTATTATATGCGGCTGGATATAAAATTGGGTTGTAATAGGATATTTGCGTATACTACTAATGTGGGTAGAGCTGATATAAATTTTTCATCGGCCCCCTGTGGGATAAAGCGAGCCACGTTGGACATCGAGTAGGCTGTATGCTATTCTCCCAACTAAGTGGCCAAATCACATGAGCATACATCAGGACAGACAGAACGCACAGGGGGAGATCCATCACAGACACACACGAATGGGATGATATGTTGTTCAGGTAGCATTTATGCACATATATTCTGTCTTACTTTGGCTAATCTTCACTCCTCTCCTTTCCAGTGCATGTGTCCACCATTCTAACTGTTCCTCCACCTGCTCCCTGCAGATCGCAATGTCATCTGCGAACATCATGGTCCATGTGGTTCCAGTCTAACCTCATCACCATCCACAGTTCCTCTCTTGGTACTCTGTCATAGGCTTTCTCTAAATCTACAAAGACACAATGTAGCTCCTTCTGACCTTCTCTAAACCTTTCCATCAACACCCTCGAGGCAAATAATGCATCTGTGGTACTCTTTCAAGGCATGAAACTGGACTGTTGCTTGCAAATACTCACTTCTGTCCTCAGTCTAGCCTCCACTACTCTTTCCCATAACTTCATTGTGTGGCCCATCAACTTGATCCCTCAAAAGTTCTCACAGCTCTGCACAGCACCCTTGTTCTTAAAAATGGGCACCAGCACACTTTTCCTCCATTCCTCAGGCATCTTCTCACCTGCTAGAATTTAGTTGAACAAACTGGTCAAAACCTCCACAGCGACCTCTCCTAGACGCTTCCATAACTCCACAGGAATGTCATCAGGACCAACTGCCTTTCCATTTTCATCCTTTTTTAGTGCCTTTCTAACTTCCCCCTTCCTAAACATTGCTACTTCCTGATCCATCACACTTGCCTCTTCTACTCTTCCTTCTGTCTCACTTTCTTCATTTATTTTAACTCCTCAAAGTATTATTTCCAACTATCCAGCATGCTGCTGGCACCAGTCAACACATTTCCATCTCTTTCCTTAACCACCTTAACCTGCTGCACATCATTCCCATCTCTATCCCTGCCTGGCCAACCTGTATAGATCTTTCGCTCCTTCTTTTGTTTCCAACCTGGCATACATGTCATCATATGCCTCTTGTTTGGCCTTTGCCACCTCTACCTTTGCCCTACGTCGCATCTCCATGTGTTCCTCTCTCCTCTCTTCAGTCCTCTCAGTGTCCCACTTCTTCTTAGTTAACCTCTTGTATGATTTCCTGTATTTTGATGTTCCACCACCAAGTCTCCTTCTCCCCCTTTCCTACCAGAAGATACACCAAGTACTCTCTTGCCTGTCTCTCCGCTCACCTTGGCTGTAGTGGTGCCGTCTTCTGGAAGCTCCTTTCCCCTACCACTTCCTTACAATCAGTAACCTCCTTCAGATGACATCGTCTTCAAAAGATGTAATCCACATGCGTGCTTCTACCTCTGCTATTATAGGTCACCCTATGTTCCTGCCTCTCCTGGAAGAAAGTGTTCAGTCCAGCTATTTCCATAATTTTTGCAAAGTCTACCACCATCTGTCCCTCCAAGTTCCTTTCCTGTATACCGTACTTACCCATTACTTCTTCATCACCCCTGTTTCCTTCACCAACATGTCCATTACAATCTGCACCAATCACAACTCTTTCTCTGTCTGGGATGCTCAGAACTACTTTGTCTAGCTCCTTCCAGAATTTCTCTTTCACCTCTTGGTCACATCCTACCTGCAGAGCATAGCCACGAATTACATTACATAACACCCTCAATTTCAGCCTCATCACTCGATGTGACACTCTTTTCAGATCCAAGACATTCTTAGCTAAGGTTGGACATCGTTACAATTTCAGCGATTCCGTCCCGATTCCGGTTCCTTATTTCAATTCCGGTTCCAAACAATTCTCGAGTCAGATTCTTTTTGGGGGCTGGTTCAAAAATGTTTGGATGCTTTAAATAAAAGGTGTCGAAATTATGAACACCCATTTTCTTAGCAGTCCGCAGCATAGACTAAAATGAACATTTGACTCAGGGTTCTTTATAACCAGTATCATGCTATTGTCACACTTAACTACACACAACATTAAACATGAGGCGCCTCGGGATCATAAACAATTGTTTACAGATACAGTACTTGCAACAGTGCATTGCATGATGGGCCACATGCCGCTTCACCATGAGGGCAAAAGGTATTATCTGATCACGTGTAGATTCTGTCAAAATTTCCATTACAGTAGTTAAACCGTTTAGCTCAATGATTCTCAAAGTGTGGTACGCGGGCTCGCTCTAGTGGTATAGAAAAGAATAACTGACTTAGATAAAAATACAATTTACAACGTTTAAAACATAAAATTCAATGTACCAGTAACACATAACCGCTTGTGGCATTGCATACAGCCTGTTTAAAAAAGATTCAAAAGCCAGTCCTTTAGATTTCCCACCCCCCCCATTTACAGTACTGGCAGCATGGTGAAAGACTCGGTCAGCACATCTGCCTCACAATTCTGAGGACCGGGGTTCAAATCCGGCCTCGCCCATGTGGAGTTTGCATGTTCTCCCCCGTGCCTGCATGGGTTTTCGCCGGGTACTCCGGTTTCCTCCCACATCCCAAAAACGTGTGGTAAGTTAATTGAAGACTCTATATTGCCCGTAGGTGTGAATGTGTGTATAAATGGTTGTTGTTTTTTTATATGTGCCCTGCGATTACCTGGCGACAAGTTCAGGGTGTACCCCGCCTCTCGCCCAGTGTCAGCTGGGCTAGGCTCCAGCATGCCCCCGACCCTAGTGAAGATAAATAGTATCCATCACCACTGCAAACAGGAAGGGGCTCAGGCCTGATCCTTGATCCAGTCCCACCTCCACCTTAAATTCCTCTGTCATACCTCCAGCACATCTCACCACTGTTCTGCTGCCCTCGTACATGTCCTGTATTATTCTAACATACTTCTCTGCCACTCCAGACTTCCGCATGCAATACCACAGTTCCTCTCTGGGTACTCTGTCATAGGCTTTCTCTAGATCCACAAAGACACACTGTAGCTCCTTCTGACCTTCTCTGTACTTTTCCATCAACATCCTCAGGGCAAATAATGCACCTGTGGTACTCTTTCTAAGCATGAAACCATACTGTTGCTCGCAAATACTCACTTCTGTCCTGAGTCTAGCCTCCACTACTGTTTCCCATAACTTCGTTGTGTGGCTCATCAACTTTATTCCTCTATAGTGCCCACAGTTCTGCAAATCCCCCTTGTTCTTAAAAATGGGTACCAGCACACTTTTCCTCTATTCCTCAAGCACCTTCTCACACGCTAGATTTCTACTGAACAAGCTGGTCAAAAACTCCACAGCCACCTCTCCTTGATGCTTCCATACCTCCACAGGTATGACATCAGGACCAACTGACTTTCCATTTTTCATCCCCTTTAATGCCTTTCTAACCATTGCCACTTCCTGGCCCACCACACTTGCCTCTTCTACTCTTCCTTCTCTCTTATTTTCCTCATTCATCAACTCCTCAAAATATTCTTTTCATCTATCTAGCACACGACTGGCACCAGTCAGCATATTTCCATCTCTATACTGAATCACCCTAACCTGCTGCACATCCTTCCCATCTCTATCCCTCTGTCTGGCCAACCTGTATAGAGCCTTTTCTCCTTCTTTAGTGTCCAACCTGGGATACATGTCATCATATGCCTCTTGTTTGACTTTTGCCATCTCTACCTTTGCCCTATGTCGCATATCAATGTATTCCTTTCGCCTCTCCTCGGTCCTCTCAGTGTCCCACTTCTTCTGCAACCGGTTGACGGCGCCGGTGGTGGACGTTTTTAACCCGGGCCAGGACCGATCCGGTATGGAATTCTTTGGATGAACGCGCATATTTGTTTGGCAAAGTTTTGAGCCGGATGCCCTTCCTGACGCAACCCTCTGCATTTATCCAGGCTTGGGACCGGCCTACAGTTTGCACTGGCTTGTGCCCCGCATAGGGTTGCATTTACACTCAGTGCCTGACGCTTCATTAACAATTGTGGGTTGGACACCTGCGAATTGTGAATCCAGCTCCCGATGCCTAAATGTCAATACAAAAGGGCGCAGCTCACAGCACTGGACACATTGTCATAGAATGGTCGGGTCTGTCGCCTGCTGCCATATTGATTGACTGGAGCTGGCAATGTGGATGGAGTGGGAATATACATCACTGACAAATCAGAACAGGGATTGTCAGCAATTTCCCTCATTTGCATTCCAAGTTGTGATGCATTGACAGGCTCCTTTGTGTCCTCAAACAACCCTCTCCTTCCTTTTAGTAAAGTTTTCCGATAGCCATATTAGATTTAAAAAAATTTTTTTTTTTTAAAAACAGTACTCATAATGAGTAAATGATAAATTAAAATGTATTCCATTTAAAAGTTAAATATTTTTTTTACCTAAATTAATGCTTTAAAACAAGCAATTCTTAAAGATTAAATGCAAATGTTTTGAACTTTAAAGTTAAATACAACTGAACTTTAGGCAGTAATTCCTTCGGTTACCAGTAGCGGGAGCTCGCATACCACTAGTGGTACTTTTACCACACTTTGAGAATCACTGCTCTACAAGTCTCCAATATCGTCACAAAAGGTTGCTGGATTTTTTGCGCATCGCTTAAAAAAAAAGTTTTAAAAAGTTTTTTAAAAAGTCAGAAATAAATAGAAATAAATACAGAAATAAAGTTGCCAAGTTGGCAATACGCCTTCGTGCCACTACCATCTGACATGGTAACGAAAGCCGTACTGGGTATTTGCATGAGACAGAACCACCCTCTTTATATGTTTAATCTCATCTCGAAAACAAAAATGTTTAAAAATGTGTTTGTTTGTTTTTTTAAGATTAAAACCTCTTCTGCTGGCTGTATTTGCATTCTTATTTTTAGTATACAGTTTATTTTTTATTTTTATAAACACTTCCACATACGTGATATAATGAGTATATTGTCCCAGCAGCAACACTAAATGGGGGCAGAAATGTCTAATTCATACAATTTCACCTCAATTTAACACTCAGTGTCTTACCTCCAATTTACATTGCAGAAGCAGGATCCAGTACCCCAGGAACACTGAGTCTGATCCCGCTGTGCCCCCCACCCACTGAATGAAGCTCATCCATCCATCAATTTTCTGTAATGCTTTCTCCTCACATACAATGCTATAATTATTAAAATTGTGTGCCGACGCAATATGCAGAACTAATGCGCGTGGCTCTACATTCAAGTCAGATTTGTTGTATTTTGTATAAATGGTTCAACAGTCGGTAAGGTGCATTTCACAATTCCTGGCACGAGTCAGTCCACTCTGCAACACTCGCGCGGTGTAACACATCCTGTAAGCGGTAAAGTCCGGCCTTCACAATAAATACGCGCCTGTAAAATAACTCTGTTACACCACAGGATCCTTTGATGCTTTGCACCACTAAAAGCAGAGGTCAAGGTTTGTTGATGTAGGCCCTGAGCTCGAAGTTAACATCCACCCGACTGGAAGCAGTCAGAAACAATAAACGATTACCACGAACAATGTTGCATAAGGTAAGTTGCATAAGGTAAGACTTCTGGTCAAGAAATGTTGCTGGCATAGGTTATGAGTTATAATAGCAGCCTGCCAGACCGGCTTCAGTTGAATTGACAATGTTCTGTACCTTCAACATTGGTTTGACTTATGACAGAAGGACAACAGTAAAGATGTAAGACTTTTTGCAAAGTTGCTCAAAAGTTGAAATTCCTATGCGAGGATGTAATGCGGCGGCTGCTTGACAGTGAAGTGGGTCAGTATGTGACGCAGTGTATTAATCACATTATTGTCTTGGTGGTCGTCCAAACGCACAGCAAAGCAGCGCAGATGGCCAATGATGATGTCCCGGTGTTTATGGATGATTGCTGCTAAATCATACTGCACCATGATGTTACCCTTTGGGTAATAACATGACGCACGCATGCGCGCGCGCACACACACAAACACACACAATAAGTATATGACATATAGGACAAAACTGATGCATGTCCACAGAGCAAAAGCCTTCACCTTGAAAGAATCTTGCATTATTGATGTCACTTTTAGACAGGGCTTCAAGGAGTTACTTACTAAATATTTATCAGTGATGAATCAGGCAGCAGGTGGAGCATTTTGCACCCTTGTTGAGTCACCTCGTGCAGTATGTTGACAGTGTGAGCAAATAACAGTTTGTTGTCCCAAAAGCACCCCTGGGGGCCAAGCGGTCCACGTATTCGTGGTCGCATCTGTGCGGACCGCAGGCTGACAATGTCGGATCTCCTCCACTATTGTACTTCAGTAGTTTTTTCAGATATCTGTACTCTACTTGATAAAAAGTCCTTAGAAAAATTTATTATTTTTATTTCCTACATTTGAAGAAAGACACTGTATGTGTACTTTCTTCTCGCTTGTTACCAGTACTTTTCTCAACCTCCGCAGATGATGACAAGCTGTAAAAAAATACGTAAAGAAAAAAATACGTCTACCTTGGTCGAGATCTTGATTGAGTTATTGAGATCTCTTGGGGACGACGCGGAGGGACGTAAACCAGGGAGTATTAACAATGACGCAACAGATTCAGAGTAGCAAGATATTCCACATTCATATATTGCCTTATTTAAAAAAATAAATAAAATCAAAATTTTGGTTGTCGGCAACATGAATGATTCCTGCAATACAGTGGTGCCTTGAAATACGAGTGACCCAGCTTGAGTTTTTTATGTGCAGAAATTTGAGATACAAGTGCTGTATGGTCGCAGTGAGCTCAACTCAGCTCACTTCAAAACAAGCAGGAGCATTTCGGTTTATAGCGAATAATTTTTCAAAAAAGTGGCTGTTCTGTTTATTACCACTCGCAATTGCAGTTGACTGTCAACCTAAACATAAAACAAAGAGAATACTGCATTGTTCATTTAAAACAACTGCACAGCTTTGCTTCGGAAAGTCTGCGTAGCTTAATGCTAACAAAAAAGACAGGCTAACGAATAGCATCTATGTGGCAGTGTTATAACCCTTTATGTCACGTACGTGGTTAGGGCGAGGGCGAGTAACGCAAGGCAAGAACATGGTGGACCCAATTGCAGGGAAGCAGGGAGGCAAGGCAGGAGTGCGGGAGTCTCAAAATAATATTTAATCTTCAAAAAGGGAAAAGTGAACAAAGTCCCACAACAGATACCAAACCAAAGTAACAAAGAAACACTTGAATATCTAAAACTGGAAACAAACTATGACCTGTGAGTAAGACGTGGAATAGATAGGGAAAATGACACCTGGCAATGACATACCGCAACGATAAAGACAACTGACGACTATGACATGGCAAAGACATGTGACAACGACAATGAACCGACAAGAACTGAAAGAAACCAGGGAACTAAATACAAACAGATAGACGAGACAACGAGGAACACCTGGACAAGACATGAGTGGCTGGAGAGAGCTGATTGGTCGACACAAAGCAGACGAGAACAGGTGGACACAACAACTTAATGAGCACACGACAAACATGGAACAAAACTAAACACAACCCAAACCAAAACACAGACCATGACACTTTAAGCAACATATATGAAGAGCACAAAGTGTGCAGCAACACATGTAGACAGACCCTATCAAAATACTGACAGGAAAACTTTCTTTCTTGTCCCCAAAAAAATAAACAAATTACTGCAGCTTACTGAGTGAGTTTAGTTGTGACCGTCTCCATGTATATCGGTAGGTCTGTATTATACAGCCCCTTGGTGGCCAGCGCGTGCACACCAAAAGGATACGCACCATCACAATACATTTTGTCTCAGTTAAAAGTTTTAGCAAAGCTATAGTAACACATTGTTTTAATAGTCTGTACAGTGATTTTATTTATTTATCTATTTTTAATTTCAGTACAAATACTTTGCAAGTTCATATAAAAGGAACTACTTTGTGTGCAGAGGTTGCTGTTGTTTTCTTTTTCCCATTGTGCCAAGTTATCAAAACAGGCATTATTATGATCAGTATTATCATCATCATTATGTTTTTTTAAACATCCCACGGGTCGGCACACAAACGATCGGGGCTGAGGATAGATACACGAGGTCCGCGGACACACACAAAAACGCGGCGTCCGTTCTTTTCCACGGCAAAGTTCAGATGTATCAAGAGTGACATGACCGTGGAAATGTGCGGTGCCTCACGCCAACTGCATGGCTGGCGTACGCACGTTTCTGCAGCTTTTGCTGCTTTGGCGACACTTAGCGATGCTGGGAAACTGTTCTCATAAATCTGCACACCAGAGACACATGATTAATTAGCACTGATGAACAATTCATGCCCGGCAACATTTGATTTCAACAATGCAATTGAGGCAAGGACTGAGAATTATTTTTTTAACCAGTGTATTTAATGAACCACTGATATTTGTGGACACCTACTAATTGATCAAGGCGATCATTTATGCTGCCTATTGCCCTCACAATCGCTTCGTGACTCCAGCACATGCACTGATAAAAAGAGTCCTCTGAATTGACTTCATTTGAACATGTAAATCAGTTGCACATGATTAAAATGTGTTTAAATTGGCATAATTTACCCATCTTCTCCTATTAAAAAAAAAATATATATATGTTTTTTTTTTTTTTTTGTCAGTGTGCGTGTCCTCTCCTGTGTATTAAAATAATAAATTGAGTCATCAAAAAGGAGTCAAAGTTTTTAGATATCCTCGTTGATATGCTGATGTGCTTCTATTTGAATTCAAAATATTTATTACTAATACCACACATACAACATTTACGCACGAACCTTTATCTCACAGCGCTGAGTGTAGGTTACTGTATGAACACATTTGTTATGAGTTATAAAAAATACATGGTATTAACCTTGTGGGGTGATCATAGTCCGCCACATGTGCTCCCATTACCCCTGAGAGAGCAGCGTCACCCACGATCGCAGCGATTCTCTCCTCGAACGGGGTGAGGCCCTCCGCGCCGGTTCTTCTGCCTTTTTTGGCCACACTTTGGCGGTGGGCAGCTGTCCTCCGCTTCACATCCACCTTAATGTCTCACCACTTGTTTTTTTTTAGTTCACCGCTATTCTGTCTCCGCAGCACTGACAGCCGCACACCTCTTTCGCATGTTGTTCACACCGGAGGACAGCGTCCCAAAGAGGATTTTCGTGCGCGCCTCCACTTCATTGAGCAACTTCACATTCAGAAAAAATATTTTTCTTCATTCCCTTGCTCATTTTCCTTTTTTTCCTGATCGTTCAGAGATCGGAATCTCAGGTGCAGGGTTCATTTAAATATGATTTACATATTCAAATGTGGGCGTGGACAGGGAGGAGTCGGCTACTCCGACATGTGCGCTCATTTCCATTGCTCATTGATTGGAACGTACGAAGCAAAATGTGCTTGGCTTCATGAGTACGCAGAGTTTCATACGTCGGAATACTTTTGCGCGTACGACGTTTTCTGGATTTGAGCGTACGCCATGTTTTAGGAAGAAATCCACGCAAGTCTTTGTACATGAGGCCCCTGCTCACTCTGTATTTAATAAGGGTACCCGCTCATATTGTGCGTCGCCACACCGGCCAAGAGCAGTGACAATGTCCCACTCACGTACGGATGGCTGTGGTTTGCTTACGCATCGTCTTCTTGTCTCCATGCGAGGCTGTCATTGTGCCACATTTAAAAGGAATGAGAGGAACCGCTTTGATTGGACCTGATTGAGATTGGCTGTGTTCACTCCCACAGCAGTGAAAACCTCCCCCTTTTAAATATACCGGCTTGCCTACCTACAAGTTGTATTAGTTGTATATTGACCAGTTGTATTACCTACAACTGGTCAAACCGCCTCCGCACAGAATTACACCGGTCACGAAACTAGAGCCCAGTATGATCAATGAATAGCTTTTTCCTCAACAGGGCCCATTTATCACTTTCATATGAAATAAATATGATGCGACCACTGAAAAATCTATTGTTATTTTGTGTTATGTGTGCTTTAGATTTCAATATTTGGGGGATTTTTACAACTGTTCCTTTTATTTATTTTTAGAGTTGCATGGCAGGCAGGATCAAAAGTTCTCTTGGGCCGTGAATGGCGGGCAATAGTCATTCAGTTGCTTTTGCACTTCCATGTGTATGAACGAACGTATCATTAACCTTAAAGTGTTGTTTATCCTACTTCAAGAACAATGAACAATTTCAACAAAAAAAAAAGACCAAATTGTAAACATCAAATGAATCTTTTATCATGGCCATCCCTAGTCTTTAGACGTGCGAGTTGCGTCTGAGCAAATCATGTACAGTATTTTGTTTGCTGACATGGTATACATAGGCCAACAGGAGGAGTACATCTGGCTGTAGATATCAAGCAATAACACGAGGGCGACAGAGAGAGAGAGAGAGCAGAACACCAATCGACGTTCTCAAGAAGAGTCTCAAGAGTGCTCAAGTCCACGCTCACAAACACAAGATCAAACAACAACGTGCGGTATAAATGCGATTGAAGATGGCCACCTGGCCTTCTATTTGTGGAACGCACTGGGCTCTGCTGAAGCAATCTCCAATGCCATTCGGAATTGAAAATGAGTCATGTGCCTGCAGAGGAACATTTGAACGATCGCTCACTCAAAGTGTATTTCTCCCCTCCACTATTGTGGTCCGTGTGCCACTCACCACCTCAGACTTGATTAGAGGGTTAAATAGCACCAATTACAAAAGAGCCCCTCCCTCCCTTTAGAGTTGTCTGCAGTCTTTACACTTCGTCTTAGCAACTTTGAGTGCATGACCTCCATCAACACTGAGGGAATTAAAAAGGCTTCTTTATGTTTATTCTTTAGAACTAAAGGGCTGTTTATATGATCGTGTTCTTTGTGCCATTTGTTTGCATTAAAATTACATTTTCCAAATAAGTCTCATGTTTTCAAAATTGGCACCATTATTCTATTCCGTCCATCAATCCATTTGCTACAGCACTTGTCCTTATTAGGCCTGGTACAAAGACAATGGGGCTGCTTTTGTCCAGATTTTGCCCCTTCCGACCAAGGGCGACAAACGTCAGATGATTTTATGTTTCTGTGATTATCGCTCGGAGGTGTGTTCAGAGTGAATTTGTCCCAATAATAGGATGCAAAACTATATATAAATATTAAACAGGTTCCTGAGAACTCCTGAGTCATGACTCAGTGAATTGTAACATAAAACAGAATATAGCCAATCAAGAAGTGACCTAACTGAGGAACAAGGAAGTGAGCATGGATTAAAAAAATAATAATAATAATATTTTTAAAAAAACTACCTACCTGAAACACAAAATCCGGTGGACCTCAGAAATGGAGGACCGGTTCGTGGAGTGGTGGGAAATCCAGGAGTGCTTTTTTAACGTCTCCTCCAAACCAGGATTTTTTCAAGTCTTTTTTTTTTTTTTTTTGTTTTAGTTTGGGATTTTTCTATAAAATATAGACCCAAGAATTTCATCATTCGCTCCTCTTGTGTGTCCTTTTCCATGTTCTTATCTTTCTGCTATGCCTCTTCTTCATTTTTGTCAGATCATGTTTGTAAATGTGAGTGCGAGTGGTTGTTTGTTTCTATGTGCCCTGCGATTGGCTGGCGACCAGTTCAGGGTGTAGCCCGCCTTTCGCCCAAAGATAGCTGGGACGGGCTCCAGCACGCCGGCGACCCGAGTGAGGATAATCTGACATTTGGTGAGAGGTGAGGTACGGTCACACCCCGCTCCCACAGTAACGCCGCTCCGTGCAGCCGCACAAGCCGCATATGCCAGAATACGCCGCTGTGCAGAGGTACAGTAATACAAGATGTTACCGGTGGACACTTGACGGCCAGTAGGTTCTCCTCGACTGTCTGCCCTTGTGAATCTGTTCAGCAGGTTTATCATGCCCTTGGACTGGACTCGGGTTCTCTGCATAACTCAAGAGTGAACCTACTATACATTGAGACGGCTCACCTTCACGCTTTACTGCAAATGATCAGCCCCCCCACCGCATTTCCACAAGACGGCAGGGTGCTTGTCAGATGAGCGAAATCGTGCAGCGGGAAGCCCTTTCCGACAATCCGAATGAGTCGTTTCACGCATCCGTCCTGTCGAGAGAGAGCAGGGACCCGACCCGACGGAACAAAGAGTCGTTTCCCATTCCGCTCAGGCTTTGTTGTTTTTCCTTTTCTCACTCTTATCTTCTTTTGCGCTTTGCCACTGACATTAACATTGGAGCATTATTGATCAGCACTCTGCAGGAGCTCGTCAGACAGATTAAATCACCTGACCCGGGCTTGGTCCCTTCTAGATCAGTCCAACATGTTCCACAGACGCATGCATTACTGCCTTATCTGATGGCCTCCTTCGCTCAACATTGAATATCATATTTTCAGGGGATGTGCTTTTCATCACATGGACACGATGTGTTCGCAGTCTTCTCTTACGCCGATGTGTATATGGAATGGAAACCCAAAACAGGCCGGATATGAAAAAAGGTGAGATTAGTTTGTGGCGTGCTCCACAGGGTGACTGACAAGACATTTTTAAGGATCTGTCAGTGGAAATTAGATTCCGGTTCCTTGAGGAGATTCACCCACGACCACAAAACTTCTTTCCCGCTCGTCCCTCCTTGAAATTCACGGTTTACAAACACTGTCAATGTAAAACAAACCTGTTCAGTTTCAAAGCTCATGTAAAATTCAAGCTCATGCTTTAAACATAAAGCAAAGCAGCAGTTGGGCATCAGCAACTCGTTAGAGGACAGCATGTTATAATTATGGATGGGATATTAAGCGCGCTGCAGAAGCTTGTTCATTCAAAGAATAATCACCATTAAATAATACGGTGTACACTTCAGACAAAAGGGTCATTTTCAATAACCCTACTACAGGACAGAGACAGGGAGAGAGAAATCATTTTGTATTTTGTAGGAAGTCCGCCAAAAAGCTGATACATTTATTACTGGACCTCGGCATTTGTGACCCAGCGGATTCCACATTCATGGCAGATTTATTTATATGATATGATATCATTTTCCTGGGGTTAGAGGACAGCCTGTTACTAAAATACGTTTATTTTAAAGCTGTCATGTAATGTAAAGAAGTACAAATAATTTGTTACTGTACTTCAGTAGAATTGTCATGCATCTGTACTTTACTTTTTTTGTATATAGCCCTAACAACTTTCACTTTTATGCCACTAATAATAAAATGTATACTTTTACTCTGATATAGTTATCCTAACCATCTTTGTTATTACAAAATAAAAATTAAAAAATCAGTTTTGCTGTAATGCCTGAACCAGGGCCCACCCCTGAACTAAATAAATAAGAATAAAACAATCAAAATAAATGAAAATTGAATTAAGTCTTACCACAGTTTTGTTCTTGACTAGCCATTGGCTGGCAACCAGTTCTGGGTGTACCCCGCCTCCTGCTCGATGATAGCTGGGATCGGCTCCAGCACGCCCGCGACCCGCGTGAAGAGAAGCGGCTCAGAAAATGGATGGATGGATGGATAATATTCCTTTTATTTACAACAGTCCAGTGGCGTGCAAAGGCCGACACGGTCGGTGTCAGAGCAGCTGCGTGAGTTGCCGGAAGGTGTCACGATGTTTGACCAACCATCTGCAGGGGCTCCACTCTTGGTTTTCTGTCTGGTTGTGCTTCCATAGCCTTTGCGTCACCAGAAGCAACGGCACGGCAGTTGCGGGGGGCACACTGGACACGCAGCGCCGGGATTCTCCTTCATTTTGAGCATTACCACAACCATATGATTGACATACATGACAATTTGGGCTTTGGGTTTATTAATAGTGTTGGGGTTGGATTCGGGAGTTAGTGATCTTTGCTTTGAACGAACAACTTGATTCATTTTTCTTTAAGGCTGAAAAGGTGTAGGGAAAGAGGGATTTGGGTCGTGGTGAGGATTTTATATCTTTTTGTCATCTTGTTTACAACATGTGACAATCCGAGCGGGACAGCGACACAGGTGTATTACCTGTTAGCAGCGGTGAGCGGTCCTGGCAGCAGAACATCAATTGCTGCCGAGTAGTTGTGTTCCGTTTACCCCCAGGTCTGCTCCCGGGTCAAATAGCTCTGCAGCGGCTGCAAAGTTAAGAGGCAAGCTGACCGTGGTGCCAGCTGGAGCACCTGAAGCGTTTTAGCCAGCTCGTCCAACAAAGTGCTGCGTGGTAATTAGACAGGGTTAATACCAAGCCGCAGGGATCTTTTCTTTTACTAGCCGATCTGATTATTTAGAAGATGGCCGTACTTATCCCTCAGAATGTTTACCATACATGGCTTTATGCTTCAGTCACTTCATTCGCCTCGGAGTCGGGGGCTTAACTCATCTCCTCCTTAGCATGGCTCTTTGTTAGACCCTGGACACCGATTACTCCAGGGACTTTATTTGGATTCATCTGACTGCAAGGAGCCAATTGATTTCTAATCCAGTCCGTCTGATATTTTCATCCGCCGCATGTTGGAGTGAAGGCGCGAAAATCAATGCCATTGGATCGCAGGTTTCCCGCTTTGGTAAGAAGTTCAAATTGTGGTTTATTGGTTACAAGTAAGCTTATCGTACGCTTGATTGAGTGTGGCATGCTGGTGACCAGTGATGCCAGTAACGCATTACTGTTATATACGACCACTTTTTTGGGTAACGTTATCTAACGGGTTACTATTTCCAGGTCAGTGATCAGATAAAAGTTACTAAGCAAGTCAACGTGCGTTACTATTTGTATCATTTTCTTTAATATCCATCCATCCATCCATTTTCTGAGCCGCTTTTCCTCACTAGGGTCGCGGGCGTGCTGGAGCCTATCCCAGCTGTCATCGGGCAGGAGGCGGGGGTACACCCTGAACTGGTCGCCAGCCAATCGCAGGGCACATACAAACAGACAACCATTCGCACTCACAGTCATGCCTACGGGCAATTTAGAGTCTCCAATTAATGCATGTTTTTGGGATGTGGGAGGAAACCGGAGTGCCCGGAGAAAACCCACGCAGGCACGGGGAGAACATGCAAACTCCACACAGGCGGGGCCGGGCATTGAACCCGGGTCCTCAGAACTGTGAGGCTGACGCTCTAACCAGTCGGCCACCGTGCCGCCTTTCTTTAATATATATATACGGTATTTGCCATAGCTATACTATAGAACACTAGATAGAGCCTGGACTTATAGAGCAAATTGGAGCGACCTGCAGAGTGGCCGCCATCTTGAATCAAAGACTCCTGCTATGGTCCCGCTCCTCCATTTCATTCATTTCTCTTGAGACTTGAGACCCCCCAAAAAAATCATAACTCGCTGAATTTTAAGAGCTTTTTATGCGATTTGTTTTGTTTCCAATGTCCAGAGGTGGGAAGAGTAGCCAAATATTGTTCTCAAGTAAGAGAACTGTTACTCTGGAATAATATGACACAAGTAAAAATAAAAAGTCGTCATCTAAATATTTACTTGAGTAAGAGTGAGAAAGTACTCAATGAAAAAACTACTCAAATAAAGAGTAACTTGTGAGTAACGCCTGATTTTTTTTTTTTTTTTTTTTTTAAATCAGAGCATGAACATCAAATCAAATTTAAAAATAATTATACAATGGAGTCGACACACACCTGGCATCATTTCAATTTTTAACTGCCCAAAAACCAACAACACATACATTGGGCCCTACAGAAACATTTGCTTTATTCGCTTCAATGACTTCATGAAGAAGCTGCTTGCTTACCAGACTTAGCGATTGTGTGTGCGTGTGCGACACCATAGGGATAGTGCTAATGTTGCCATATCCACTGCCAAAACAACAATAGAAACATCTGCAACTTACCGCAAGGTGCTTTCTCAAGTTAGAAGTGTTTGGAAATATCCAAGTTTGGGAAGTCACAATTGAAGAACCGCATGATAAAGCTGTTGTGTTTTTTGGGAGTCTGTGAAAACTAAACTGAAAATGAGTCATTTTGATTGGCTCGCGAAGGCGACGTGCACGGTCATCTGACTGCCTTGTGTCGTCTGATTGGTGAAAAATGAGTTATTTTGATTGGCTCACGAAGGCTACGTCGCGGTCATGTGACTGCCAAGTGTCGTCTGAGTGGTGAATTGGAGTCAAATGACATTAGTGTTCACGTTTGATTGGCGCAACGGGGGCCCTATGCAGAAATCGAATATGGAGTCTCAAAATAGGCGCGCACACGCAAGAATGAATCAATAAAAGTAGCAAACGGCATGTCGATCATTGGAACGGAGTAAAAGTATCGATACTTCGTCACATAAATACTCAAGTAAAAGTAAAAAAGTACTCTGACAAGTACAGTTTATGGAAAATGTTACTTGAGTAAATGTAACGGAGTAAATGCACATGTCAGATGTGGCCACAACGCAAAAAAAATAAAAAATTGTGGGAGTTGAAATTTTTTTTATTTCACTCAGACATTGTTACTTTTAAGTTAAGATAGTAAGATTAAAAAGAGTCTCCAGATAAATGTATGAGGCCCACATCTATCCATATTATATAATATATATATTATACTGTATATATACAGCGTGGCGCAGAAAGGACAGACGTTTTTGAAAAATTCCCAAAATTATAAATGGTAGCTGCAAACAAATTTTATTGACATCAATGCGTTTGTATTTGACAAAATCACGTTTTCATTGCTGCATTTCTGAAGGCGTTGATGGAAAATGGCTTCCACTCTCTGGGGCATTGCTCTGCTGATTTGGGCGACATTCACGGGAATAGCTTCCTTCAACTCGTCCAGTGTACGTGGTCTATGCACTTACACGTGTGCCTTGAGGTGACGCAACAAATAAAAAAATCACACATGGATAAATCATGGGCCAGAGGGGGGCTAGGAATGTCAGCCAACCAAACCGAAAAGCAACTCATCGATCGATCCATATACACAGATTGATAGATAAAAAGTCTACACTCCCTGGTTCAAATAGTTTTTGTGACATAAAACAGACCAAGAACAAAGCCACACCCCACATTTGTGCAACCATGCTATCTCAATTGTTTGTTTACTTCTAACTATTGAAAAGTGTTTTAAATTCAGTTGTACAAGGTTATAGGTCACATTAATGGTGGAATTCTTTTAGAAATGATTTATCTTAATCTCGTTTTTTTTTTACAGAACAAAAACCTGCCATTTCAACAGGAGTGTGAAGTCCTTTTCCATGTTCTTATCCTATCTATCCATGAATATTTATGACACGTGCAGTGAAATGAACTGCCGTAACCCCCAAGACTACGCATTGCACCAGCGAAACAAAACACATTCAAAATAGAGGAAAGAAGGCACACACAATTAAAATACACATCGCCTAATGTCAAAAAAAATATTGCAAAGAGCAGCAATGTGATTCACTTCTATATGAGTGATACTGCATGGATTGCACACACTGGTAAACAAGTCAATAAATAGACACTTGTGGACGAAATTAACATATTGATGGGAAATGCATAACTTATTCAACTGTGTGTGCATGTGTTAATGGGAACATGTACAGTATTATTCAAATAGTATACACATATCCACAGTCCCCCTCCTTGAGCAGTCACCTTGTCGTGGTGGAGGGGTTTGTGTGTCCCAGTGATCCTAGGAGCTAAATTGTCTGGGGCTTTATGCCCCTGGCAGGGTCACCCATGACAAACAGGTCCTAGGTGAGGGACCAGACAAAGCACGGCTCAAAGACCCCTAATGATGACGACAAACAATGAACTTCGTTTTCCCTTGCCCGGACGCGGGTCACCGGGGCCCCCCACTGGAGCCAGGCCTGGTGGTGGGGCTCGAAGGCGAGCGCCTGGTGGCCGGGCCTGCACCCATGGGCACAGCCCGAAAGGGTAACGTGGGTCCCCCTTCCCATGGGCTCACCACCTGTGGGAGGGGCCATAGGGGTCGGGTGCAGTGTGAGCTGGGCGGTGGCCGAAGGCGGGGACCTTGGTGATCCGATCCCCGGCTACAGAAGCTGGCTCTAGGGACGTGGAATGTCACCTCTCTGGCAGGGAAGGAGCCCGAGCTGGTGTGTGAGGTCGAGAAGTTCCGACTAGATATAGTCGGACTCGCCTCCACACACAGCTTGGGCTCTGGTACCAGTCCTCTCGAGAGGGGTTGGACTCTCTTCCACTCTGGAGTTGCCCACGGTGAGAGGCGCCGAGCAGGTGTGGGTATACTTATTGCCCCCCGGCTCGGCGCCTGTGCGTTGGGGTTCACCCCGGTGGACGAGAGGGTAGCCTCCCTCCACCTTCGGGTGGGGGGACGGGTCCTGACTGTTGTTTGTGCCTATGCACCAAACAACAGTTCAGAGTACCCACCCTTTTTGGAGTCCTTGGAGGGGGTGCTGGAGAGCGCTCCCGCTGGGGATTCCATTGTTCTGTTGGGGGACTTTAATGCTCACGTGGGCAATGACAGTGAGACCTGGAAGGGCGTGATTGGGAGGAACGGCCCCCCCGATCAGAACCCTAGCGGTGTTCTGTTATTGGACTTCTGTGCTCGTCATGGGTTGTTCATAACGAACACCATGTTCAAGCATAAGGGTGTCCACACGTGCACTTGGCACCAGGACACCCTAGGTCGCAGTTCGATGATCGACTTTGTGGTCGTGTCATCGGACTTGCGGCCACATGTCTTGGACACTCGGGTGAAGAGAGGGGCGGAGCTGTCAACTGATCACCACCTGGTGGTGAGTTGGCTCCGATGGTGGGGGAAGATGCCGGTCCGACGTGGCAGGCCCAAACGTATTGTGAGGGTCTGCTGGGAACGTCTGGCAGAGTCCCCTGTCAGAAGGAGTTTCAACTCCCACCTCCGACAGAACTTTGCTCATGTTCCGGGGGAGGCTGGGGACATCGAGTCCGAGTGGACCATGTTCCATGCCTCCATTGCTGAGGCGGCCGACCCGAGCTGTGGCCGTAAGGTGGTCGGTGCCTGTCGTGGCGGCAATCCCCGAACCCGTTGGTGGACACCAACGGTGAGGGATGCCGTCAAGCTGAAGATGGAGTCCTATTGTGCCTTTTTGGCCTGTGGGACTCCTGAGGCAGCTGATGGGTACCGGCTGGCCAAGCGGAATGCAGCTCTGCTGGTCGCTGAAGCAAAAACTCGGGTATGGGAGGGGTTCGGTGAGGCCATGGAGAAAGACTTCCGGACGGCTTCGAGGAAATTCTGGTCCACCATCCGACGTCTCAGGAGAGGAAAGCAGTGCAGCACCAACACTGTGTATAGTGGGGATGGGGCGCTGCTGACCTCGACTCGGGACGTTGTGAGTCGGTGGGGAGAATACTTCGAAGACCTCCTCAATTCCACCGACACGCCTTCCCATGAGGAAGCAGAGTGTGGGTTCTCTGAAGCGGGCTCTCCTATCTGTGGGTTTGAGGTCACCGAGGTAGTTAAAAAGCTCCTCGGTGGCAGGGCCCCGGGGGTGGATGAGATTCGCCCGGAGTTCCTAAAGGCTCTGGATGTTGTGGGGCTGTCCTGGTTGACACGCCTCTGCAACATCGCGTGGACATCGGGGACAGTGCCTCTGGATTGGCAGACTGGGGTGGTGGTCCCCCTTTTTAAGAAGGGGGACCGGAGGGTGTGTTCCAACTACAGGGGGATCACACTGCTCAGCCTCCCTGGTAAGGTCTATTCAGGGGTGCTGGAGAGGAGGGTCCGTCGGGAAGTCGAATCTCAGATTCAGGAGGAGCAGTGTGGTTTTCGTCCTGGCCGTGGAACAGTGGACCAGCTCTACACCCTCGGCAGGGTCCTCGAGGGTGCATGGGAGTTCGCCCAACCAGTCTACATGTGTTTTGTGGACTTGGAGAAGGCGTTCGACCGTGTCCCTCGGGGAGTCCTGGGGAGGGTGCTTCAGGAGTATGGGGTCCCGAACCCCCTGATACGGGCTGTTCGGTCCCTGTACGACCGGAGTCAGAGTTTGGTCCGCATATCCGGCAGTAAGTCGGACTCGTTCCCGGTGAGGGTTGGACTCCGCCAAGGCTGCCCTTTGTCGCCGATTCTGTTCATAACTTTTATGGACAGAATTTCTAGGCGCAGCCAAGGCGTATAGGGGGTCCGGTTTGGTGGCCTCAGTATTGCATCTCTGCTTTTTGCTGATGATGTGGTTCTGTTGGCTTCATCAAACCGTGAGCTCCAACTCTCACTGGAGCAGTTCGCAGCCGAGTGTGAAGCGGCTGGGATGAGAATCAGCACCTCCAAATCTGAGACCATGATCCTCAGTCGGAAAAGGGTGGCATGCCCTCTCCAGGTCGGGGATGAGATCCTGCCCCAAGTGGAGGAGTTCAAGTATCTTGGGGTCTTGTTCACGAGTGATGGAAGAATGGAACGGGAGATCGACAGACGGATCGGTGCAGCGTCTGCAGTGATGCGGACTTTGTATCGGTCCGTTGTGGTAAAGAAGGAGCTAAGCCGAAAGGCGAAGCTCTCAATTTACCGGTCGATCTTCGTTCCTACCCTCACCTATGGTCACGAGCTGTGGGCCGTGACCGAAAGAACGAGATCCCGGATACAAGCGGCCGAAATGAGTTTCCTCCGCAGGGTGTCCGGGCTCTCCCTTAGAGATAGGGTGAGAAGCTCGGTCATCCGGGAGGATCTCAGAGTAGAGCCGCTGCTCCTCCGCATTGAGTGGAGCCAGATGAGGTGGCTGGGGCATCTGATTCGGATGCCTCCCCGGTGAGGTGTTCCGGGCACGTCCCACCGGGAGGAGACCCCGGGGACGACCCAGGACACGCTGGAGAGACTGCGTCCTTCGGCTGGCCTGGGAACGCCTCGGGATCCCTCCGGAAGAGCTGGATGAAGTGGCTGGGGAGAGGGAAGTCTGGGCGTCCCTGCTAAAGCTACTGCCCCCGCGACCCGACCCGGATAAGCGGTAGAAAATGAATGGATGGATGGATATCCACAGTCATCGTTATTGTCACATATAGAATGATTGCAAAAGCTGAAGTAAAAGCTTTGCTTCCCCGTCACAGGTAAGTCATTTAGTCAATCATCCTTATCTCAGAATTAATCACCATGGCAATGTCATTCCACTACACCATAAGATGAACACACCCAATTTGTGCGTATGTATGTATCCAATTAGCTTCCACAGCAGGGGTGGGCAGTCTTTTTCCCCTTTTCCCGACTGGGTCCATTTGCCTTCTTATGATAGTCCTGTTGCAAGGATTGAACAAAGGTTTACGATGTACAGTATTCTGAACATTTAGTGGTTGGTAGGATTTCAAAAACTGCTCCTGAAAGGATTTAAGGAGGCAGTACAAGACAGTCATGCAGACACAGATAAAGAATAGTATTTCTTCTACAACTATAAGTAAGGAATACTTGAAGAATTAGTTATTTTTGTAGAAGATATAGAACATATGCCTGTGAGTATTGTTATATTATCTGTCTACACGTGTTGGTCCACTGTGTGTTTTAAAATATCCGTTGCGTCAAGGGTTCTAAAACCGTGACTATCGATGCTAACCATTATTGTGTCCATTGAGTTTTCGATTATATTTAAGCGGGCCATTCTCAAGGCAAAATTGTTTGGTTGTTTTAAGTACACAACGTTTGACTCCCTTTGTTTTATGTTTAGTTTGACAGTAAACCTTTAAACAGCTTCAAGTCTCTTTTTGATCAATATTTCACTGTTTGCCACCATTCAGCGCTCATATCTCAAGTCTTTGCTTGCAAGTCAAAGCAAATCCATTGTCCTAATGACGGTGCGTATCTCAAAAACCTGTAAGGCGGGTCACTCGTATGTCAAGGCACCACTGTATGACCAAGAACTAAACAAATCTTTCTCCATCTTTTTATAGGCGTTATTCAATTGTGTTACAGTAATATGTATGTATAGTTTAAATTACAGTGGTTGCCTAGAGATAGGGGTGCCTTGACTTACGAGTTTTTCGAGCTGTTGCTTGGTCGCATTTTTGTCTTGAGCTACAAGCAAAAATCTGAGACACGAGGGTGCTTTTGGACTCCCACCGCTAGATACAGTACAATGATGTTGAGAGCAAATTCTCCTATGAAGAACCATGTTGAAAAAAAGAAGCTTCGAAGGGATTAATGGCATTTCTAATAATTTCAATGGGGAAAGCTGAGTTGAGATATGTTTTAAGATACAAGCTTGGCCATGGAATAAATTCAACTTGTACTTTATGGCACCACTGTATTTGTATTTCATTTATAATTATTGTAGTTGTACTACAAAATACAACCACAAGAGTTATTTATCTTCAAACCTTGAAATTTTAAAACCCTTACCCTGGCTTGAAGCCTTAATTTCTAAACATAACTTCTGTTTGAAACTGCAACTCTGGCTTGAAATCCTCATTTTGAAAGCCTAGTTTAATTTGAGACAATAACATCGGCTTCAAACCCTAACCTTGTCTTGAAACCCTTTTTTGAAACCCTATCTCTGATTGAAACCGTAACTCTGGCTTGAAATGCATACTCCTTCGTTTTCAATGTATATATTATTACATAATCCCTGCATTGTGATATTATTGTATTGTTGGCAAGATATCATGTACTACAAGTTACTCTGACATTCTCATATCAATCACAATTGTTGCATGCCCAAAAGGATTTATTTTTCCCTTTATACATGCCACAAGATGGCAGCAAAAGAGTACTTTTGATCAAATGAAGCTCCTTAACCACTTGAAGACTTCTTTGGCGCCAAGATGTCACTAGATAGCTACTAGATATCAGACAGGACTTTGGCCTCAGACCAAAAACACCATCTCGGCTAGCTTTTCAAGGAATAACAAGGGAGAGGTTCTGAAAAATTTAAATTTAAATCAGCACATAGTTAAATCCGCAAATGCCGAAACGTGACTATGTGAGGGTTCAGTGTATTGTTAAATAACTGGACATACTTTCTCACTGTTTGCAGTGACGGGTTCTGGTGTCCAATATGTGGGACCGCACACGATGGCATTTCTGTGAAAGCGTTTCACAACAGAGTGGCACGGTGGACAACTGTTGAGCTCATCTGCCTCACAGTTCTGAGGACCCGGGTTCAAATCTGGCCATACCTGTGTGGATTTTGCATGTTCTCCCCGTGCCTGCGTGGGTTTTCTCCAGGTACTCCGGGTTCCTACCACATCCCCAAAAAATAAACATGCATGGCAGGTTAATTTCCCTCTAAATTGCCCTTAGGTGTGACTCTGAGTGCAAATGATTGTTTATATGTGCCGTGCGATTGGCCAGTTCAGGATGTACCACGCCTCTTGCCCATAATCCGCTGTGATAGGCTCCAGCACGCCCGCGAACCTAGTTAGGATAAACAGAAAATGGATAGATAGATGGATGGTTTCTAGGATTAGATCAATGTCGGTGGTAGTGTGTAGGTAGGTCTACTGAAAGTTTAACAGTAAAAGTACTCAATGTGCATTTATTGTGCCCACTGTTTTACCGTTTATTGGTATAACTGTATTTATAGTTGAATTCTTTTTTCAGAGGGGCTAAGGGGGGTCTCGCACAGGGTGCCATTCATCTAACAAAGACAATGCAACCCTCAACACACGCACGTGCACACAAATGAAGGAGATATCTCATTTTGTTGTCAAGACACTATACCTGGAAAATCTAAAGTTTCTTAAAATATTGATAAGGTTGCAGATTTCAGGGCAGTAGAAAATGTGCCACCTGTTGGCAACTTCTAAGTCCATTTCACTCCATCCATTCATTTTCTGCAGCGCTTGTCCTTACTCACTGGATTGGTCGCTAGTCAATTGCAGGGCCCATTCACACTCACACTGACACCTATGGACGATTAAGTCTTCAACGAACCTAACCCATAGCATATTTTTGGAATGTGGTAGGAAGCGAGAGTACCCACACATGCAAACTGCACACAGTAAGGCCACAGCAGAGGTTCAAACCCAACACCTTATAACTGAGGCAGAGGTGTTTCATGAAATACAGTGGAACCTCGATAGAACGGACTAATAGTGGCGGGAGGGGGGTGGGGTGGGGTGGTTGTCTGATATAGCCGATTGTCCATTACATTGAAGCAGGTTTTTTTTTTTTTATTACTGTACAGTACAAAATTACTGTTTTGTAGGTTTTCGTGGCCTAAAATGCCCAGTACAGAACAAAGTTACTGAAAATTAATATTAAAAAAAGCTTGAAAATGTTTGAAAGTTTGACATTTTATCCAAATTTACCACACCAGTGTGCTTGGTCATGGTGACATTGTTTACGTAAAGTACTCATCATAGGCGTGTCGCTTTCTTGAGCCACAAGGAATTAGTGTGCTTTCTGTTGCCAAAGGCAAACAGCTTGACAAAAAAAATGTTACTGTATCAAAAAATAGCATGTTCCAGACTCCAAAGACTTGTTTTGTTCTCAGTTAACACCGCAGCTATGCCGCTCTCTCTCTGCTCTATGTGCAATAGACAATAAATACGGGGGGATCACTGGTTCGAATCCCGGCCACGACTGTCTGCATGTCGAAGTGTCCTTGGGCAATACACTGAACCCTAATTTGCTCCCAGTGGGCCTGGCAGCGCCTTGCATGGCAGCAGTCGCTGAATGAATGTGTGAGTAGGTGAATGTGAGGCTTTGTAAAGTGCTTTGGGCACTGTGATAGTGTAGATAAAGCGTGATATATGTGCAGTCCATTTACTATTTACCAGATATGGCCAGCACGTCATAAATACGTCAGTCCCATTCTCTGCCCGTATAACGCCACAGCTCCCAAGTAAATAACAGTGGCCAATTCTGGAACTAACAGACTTTGTCAACCATTTAAGTGACAAATGGAAACTATTTTTGGACACACTGTTCAGTCCCGTTTTATCGAGGTACCGCTGTACTTGAAAACATGTTGCTTAGTGTTCCTGATTCGGACAAAAAGGTATCAGATCAGTATTAGATGAAAATTGTAATTTGTGGACCACTGACAATAAGGTCTGATACCACCCTGCTACCTCAAACATTTTATTTATTGGAGATCAAAATTAATAGGGTTCTTGTTTTGACAAAGATGAGATGTACAACATTAAAAATGGGTTCAAAACACAAAAGTGTTCCAAACCAATCGAAGCAACTGTGGAATATTAGCATTATATGTAGTTAATATTATGATTTGTTCTTTAGTGGTGTTCTTCATAAGTAATCAACTAGTAAACTGAATAGTGAAATATGCTGGCCTCCCACAGGCTACTTTTGGGAAGTAGAAAATACCACTTTGGGGCCCTTCTTACAAGGGTGACACTCGAAAAAGGTCAAGAAACAACTGTGCAGCTGAAAGTAGCCGAAGGGTAGCCAACGAGTCGATTGCGTGGGCCCAAATTTGCCAAGATCTGCCAACCCTAATATTTTACGATTGTCAACTGGAAGAGACTCATTACACCCGTGACATCAGACGCCCGCTGGCATGGCCCAATAAACCATTGGCGGCCCCAAGAGGGAGATAAATGCCATAACTACCTCATATCTTCAGACACTATTAAAAAGTACAGAACACTTAATAGCTAGTTATATATTGTATTAGAAGAACACCAGACACCATTAAAAAAAGATGAATGTGAGACAAAAGTTCAGAATTCCAGCTTTTATTTTGTGGTATTTACATCTAGATGCGTTAACACCAACTCAGGACGGAACACCTTTTGTTTGAAGCCACCCACTTTTCAAGTGAGCAGAACTATTGGAACCGACATTATTAAAATAACTTAAAGTGACCCTTACTGTCAATAACTGCATCAAGCCTGCGGCCCATTGACTTCACCAGACTGTGGTATTCTTCATTTGAAATGCTTTTCCAGGGCTTTACTGCAGTCTCTTTCAGTTCTTGTTTCTGGGGGTTTCTCCCTTCAGTCTCCACTCTGGAGGTAAAATGCATGCTCTATTGGGTTAAGGTCCGGTGATTGACTTGGCCAGTCTAAGACCTTCCACTTTTTCCCCCTGATGAAGTCCTTTGTTGTGTTGGCAGTGTGTTTTGAGTTATTGTCTTGTTGCATGATGAAGCTTCTCCCGATTAGTTTGCATGCATTTTTCTGTAAATTGCCAGACAAAATGGTTTTGCAAACCTCTGAATTCATTCAGCTGCTACCACCATGAGTTCCATCAACAATAAAAACTAGTGAGGCCGTTCCAGAAGCAGCCATGCAACCCCAAGCCATGACATTACCTCCACCATGCTTCACAGATAAGTTTGTGTGTTTTGGATCATAAACAGATCTTTTTTTTCTCTCCCTACTTTGGCCTTTCCATCACTTTGGTAGAGGTTAATCTCTCAACAGTCCATAAAACTCTGTTCCAAAACCTTTGTTGCTCATCCCTGTACTTCTATGCAAAATCCAATCTGGCCTGATTCTTTTTGCTGATGAGTGGTTTGCATCTTGTGGTATGGCCTGTATATTTCTTCTCTCGTAGTTTTCTTCGAACAGTGGATTTTGATACGTTCCCTCCTGCCCTGTGGAGGTTGGCAGTGATGTCACTGACTGTTGTCTTTGGGTGTTTCTTCACACCTCTCACAATGTTTCTGTCATCAACTGCTGTTGATACACTTAGCAGAATTGTTCGATGTCTGCTGCTCAGTACACCAGTAGTTTGTTTCTTTTTCAGGACATTCCATATTGTTGTATTGGCTATGCCGATGTTTGTGCAATAGTTCTGATCCATTTTTCCTTTTCTCTCAGCTTCAAAATGGTTTGCTTTTCTCACATAGACAGCTCTCTGGTCTTCATGTTTGCTTAACAGCAAATGCAGATTTCACAGGTGAAACCCAAAACAAGCACTATCTAGTGTTTAAGCAATCAATCTACAACCCCAATTCCAATGAAGTTGGGATGTTGTGTTAAACATAAATAAAAACAGAATACAATGATTTGCAAATCATGTTCAACCTATATTTAATTGAATACACAATACACAACATAAACTGTATTGTTTTTAGCAAATAATCATTAACTTAGAATTTTATGGCTGCAACACGTTCCAAAAAAGCTGGGAAGGGGCGCAAAAAAGAGGGAGAAAGTTGAGGAATGCTCATCAAACACCTGTTTGGAACATCCCACAGGTGAACAGGCTAATTGGGAACAGGTGGGTGCCATGATTGGGTATAAAAGTATCTTCCCTGAATTGCTCAGTCATTCACAAGTCATTCAAAAGATGGCGAGGTTCACCTCTTTGTGAACAAGTGTGTGAGAAAATAGTAAAACAGTTTAAGGACAATGTTCCTCAAAGTACAATTGCAATACATTTCGGGATTTCATCATCTACGGTCCATAGTATCATCAAAAAGTTCAGAGAATCTGGAGAAATCACTGCATGTAAGCGGCAAGGCCGAAAACCAACATTGAATGCCCGTGACCTTCGATCCCTCAGGTGGCACTGCATCAAAAACTGACATCAATGTGTAAAGGATATCACCACGTTGGCTCAGGCACACTTCAGAAAACCAGTATCAGTAAATAAAGTTCGGCGCTACATCCGTAAGTGCAACTTGAAACTCTACTATTTGAAGCAAAAGCTATTTATCAACAACACCCAGAAACGCCGTCGGCTTCTCTAGGCCTGAGCTCATCCCAGATGGACTGATGCAAAGTGGAAAAGTGTTCTGTGGTCCGACGAGTCCACATTTCAAATTGTTTTTGGAAATTGTGTACGTCGTGTCCTTTGGGCCAAAGAGGAAAAGAACAGTCCGGACAGTTCTGGACGCAAAGTTCAAAAGCCAGCATCTGTGGAGGAAAAGAACCATCCGGACAGTTCTGGACGCAAAGTTCAAAAGCCAGCATCTGTGATGGTATGGGGCTGTGTTAGTGCCAATGGCATGGGTAACTTACACATCTGTGAAGGCACCATTAATGCTGAAAGGTACATACAGGTTTTGGAGAAACATATGCTGCCATCCAAGCAACGTCTTTTTCATGGACGCCCCTGCTTATTTCAGCAAGACAATGCCAAACCACATTCTGCATGTGTTACAACAGCGTGGCTTTGTAGTAAAAGAGTGTGGGTACTAGACTGGCCTGCCTGCAGTCCAGACCAGTCTCCCATTGAAAATGTGTGGGGCATTATGAAGCGTAAAATGCGACAACGGAGACCCCGGATTGTTGAACAGCTGAAGCTGTACATCAAGCAAGAATGGGAAAGAATTCAACCTACAAAGCTTCAACAATTAGTGTCCTCAGTTCCCAAACGTTTATTGAATGTTGTTAAAAGAAAAGGTGATCTAACACAGTGGTAATCATGACCCTGTCCCAGGTTTTTTGGAACGTGTTGCAGCCATAAAATTCTAAGTTAAACGATTATTTGCTCAAAACAATAGTTTATCAGTTTGAACATAAAATATGTCTTTGTAGTGTATTCAATTAAATATAGGTCAAACATGATTTGCAAATCATTGTAGTTTTTATTTTTGTTTAACACAACGTCCCAACTTCATTGGAATTGGGGTTGTAAAAGGCAACACCTGAGCAAATAAAAACACCAATCACGTTCCAGTACGTTTGCTCACTTGAAAAGTGGGTGGGTTCAAACAAAAGGTACTGTCCTGAGTTGTTTAACACATCTAGATGTAAATACCATGAAATAAAAGATTCTGCTTGTCTCATATTTGTCTTTTGATGTGAAACCCAAATGTGTTCAGTCTACAACAAAAACAAAGGAATTTACCTTGCTGTTCCAATTATTTTGGAGAGGACTGGAATTGTTAAATATTAGGCAGCACGATGGGCGACTTAGCACATTTGCCTCAGTTCTGAGAACCTGCGTTCAAATCCAAAAAGAGCATTTTATTTACGATATTTGTTTCAACATGAGACCTCCATGAAAGCAAGAAAAGAATGCCTTGTGTAGAGCTTTTTTTTATTAGTTCGCTGGCTGTCTAGCTTCAGAGTTACGTGTCGTGAGGGCAGCACAACAATAGTATAAGTAATGATATTGGCCTTTTTTTCTTCTCAAACTTGAATAAAGCGCAGTTGGCCTTTTTTTCTTCTCAAACTTGAATAAAGCAGATTCAAATATTCATTTTTTATTTAGAACAAGAACGGGTGATCATTCATGTTAATATTTATTTTAAAACATTTGACTTTGTGGGTGAGCGAAGAATGCCTGGGATGGGGTTTTGCTCCTGAGCAAGCTGGCAGACGCGCGTGATTTGTGGATATTGACTCGCGCTGGCCCCGTCGAACGTCCATCTGTAGATGATCTAATTATCCAGTGAGCGAACTTTGCAAAGGAATATGTGTAGGAGCTGTGTTCTGCAGCTCAGGTAGCGTTTACCTTAGCTGTTAGCCAACCGCGACAACAGTGCTTCTGCATGCGGCCAAACGCTTGGTCTTCTGTCAGCTTATACTGCTTTGCGAGTCCACTGCTTCGTAGGCTGCTGGGTCTTGCCGAGCGTTGCCCTCCGAAGGACGCGAGCGTTGCAGTTACTCAGTCACTGGACGTTCGTAATTTCAGCAAATGCTGGCGACCATATGCTAATTTACTGCGGATATTGACTAATTTTGGTGTTGTAGGCGAAGAATTTTGGTGAAAACATCCATGACTGTCCCAAGTCAATGCAAACAGCAGCCGCTCCCAACCAACCTGCCGCTGAATGATATGGCTCTTGTTATATGTCCATTTGATTCGGCATTTGACCGATAAGTGTGATGTCATTTTTCCGATAGTTATCGGCCCGATAGTTATCGTGCATCGCTATCCATGAGGGGGTCAGGAGGAAGAATACAACACGACCAGATCAGAGCCCCGGCGACTCTTCATTCTAGTTCAACACCACATGTAGAAGAATTCGTCCATTTTGAAGACAACACAGAGATGGGGGGTAGTGGGGTCTATACATGAGCCTCTTTCAGTGGGATTCAACTGCAAGCAGGGTGAGCCTTGCTAACACATCAAGCCTGAGTGACTGAAGAAGAAAGAAAGAAGAGGCAGCCAAAGTAGCAACAGCATGCACGCAATGCAAGAAACACTTTCTTTTAAAAAAAAAAAAAAAAAAAAAAAAAAAAAAAAACAAAAAAAAAAAGAACCAAACAAATAGAAAATAAATACATCTTGGGATAAAAAAAAAAATCTTAATACATTATCTTAATTTTTTCCTTTTCTTGCTTTGTGTTTCATATATCTAAATATATATATACATAGGCTTTTATGTGTGTGTGTGTGTGTGTATATATATATATATATATATATATATATATATATATATATATATATATATATATACACACACTGTATATAAACCCACATTTCTTTGTACATTTTGGTATCAGTTCTCTTTCTTGCAGGGAGGTGTTAGGTGGAAATATCAGTGATTGCCTTGTGCTGATGAGGAGGCGACTCCGCCCCTTTCAAGTCTCTTGCTCTCGGTGGCAACAAGGAGGGGGGGGGGGGGGCATTGTTGAGTCAGCAGTGAGAGGAAAAGCTTATAGAAGGTCCACCATGTCCAGGACACACGCGCACAAAAAGCTGGTAGCGGAACTACACCTCTTTGGGACCCCCCGAGACAGAAGGTGCAGGCCACTATCTCTTATCTGGAGAGGCGAGGAGGAAAACAGTCAAATGCTGGATGACTCAGGACATGTCCTCACAAATACTGGCATATTAAGAACAATTAAAAATTTAGAAAATAAATGTAAAATTGAAAATATTAAAAGTATAAACCAGCACCATGCAGAGTTAATTTAGCCTTTTTCTTTCTATAATCCATTTATGTTTTCTTTATTTTTAATTCATTAATAAAGTGGTTCATAATTGTATTATATATATATATATATATATATATATATAGAGAGAGAGAGAGAGAGAGAGAGAGAGAGAGAGAGAGAGAGAGGGAGAGAGAGAGAGAGAGAGAGAGAGAGAGACAAATATGCATTAAATTAATTAATTAATTAAATTAAAATAGGGAAATAATGAGACAAACATAGGTGATGCAGGCCACATCCTCACAAACACGTTAAAATAATAATAAAATTCAAGTACAAAATAAAATAACAGTGATAGAAGAAAATATATGGATGGATGGATGGATGTTCAGAAATGTGCACTAAAAGAAACATGATTCCAAACATCCCAGTGTATACTGTTATGCCTTAAAATGAGCTGATGCATTTGTTAAGTTTCGTTAGCCTAAACTAGATTTAAAATTATTATCTTTTCACTCAATTGCCCAGTGTTGTTTTTGTGCCTTTTCCACAGGCATCTGATTGGTTAAATTGTCCTCAATGTTCTCGGTTTGTTGTACCATCTGTTGTCTGTTGTCTTTGGCATGAATTTGATTGCTTGTGAATGTGTTCATGTTGATTTGTTGCAAAACACAAGACACTAAAATAATTGCTAGCATCAGTCGAGCTACCTTTGTTTCCATCTGAGTGTGTGCTTGATCTCTCCGGCCTTTGACGTAGATTATTGTACTTGGCTTCAATGTCCTGGAAGAAAATATTAATGATGAGATGGGCCAATGTAAATATTCTTTATCGTATTGTGATCAATCGTTACCTTCAGTTGGTTGAGGCTGGTCTGAAGGTTTCGCAGGTGAGACAGGATTTGTCTGCTAAAAGATGAGAGGCTGCCGGCGTGCGACGCCGAAGAGAACCTCAGATTGATGCCCGAGTCGGCGGCGCAGCCTTGCGACACACTCAGCTGCTTCCCTGCGGGCGACAAGTCATCGTCGGTGCTGCTCTCCCCTGGCCCGCCGTATCCTTCCAGGACTAAAAATCCTGCTGAGAAAGAATAAAAAATACAGCAGCCACTTGACATACATGTTTAATTTATTCAGTGACAATGTTCATAAGATAAAACACTTGCATCTCAAATCATCTTCCCCATTGAAATGAAGGGAAATGAATACGTTGGAACCCCCCCAAACAACCGGCAACGAAAATGTTTCTTATTTGATATAAAAAATAGCACTATTTAGAATTGTATTCCTAAAAACATACAGTAATGACAAACAATTAGAGCGTCATGAATTAAACAGTTTTTGCCACAAATTTGCTTCAATTCAATGGACTCTGTGTTGCTCCTTCTGTTGTGCACGCTTTGGGAAACGGGCGGAGGGGTCAATACAATACAGAGACAGACAAAGATTCACAACTAACTTAGCAATATTAGTAATTTTTTTTGCAAAGGATGAAGAATATATATACCTGTGAGTATTATAATACTGTCTTTATACATGTGTTGCTACCAGGGCTGGGCAATATGCAGAGGTGGGTAGTAACATGCTACATTTACTCCGTTATATTTACTTAAGTAACATTTTGGATAAATTGTACATAGTAGTTTAAATGCAGCATACTTTTTACTTTTGAGTATTTATGTAAAGAAGAATAAATACTTTTACTCCGTTACAATGATCGACATGCCGGTCGCTACTTTTATTGAGTCATTATTGCATGCTCCATCTTCGACTTCCGCATAGGGCACCGTTGCGCCAATCCAACGTGATCACGAGTGTCATTTCACTTCAATACACCAATCAGACAGCGCAAGGCAGTCCGCAGACAAAGCCTTTGCGGGCCAATCAAAGTGACTCATTTTGGGGATGGGGGGGGGGGGGGGGGGGGGGGGGGGGGGACAGCCGTTCGAGTGTTTACTTTACAGACTCAGAAAAACAACAGCTTTGTCATGCAGCTCTTACATTGTGACTGCCCAAACTTGGATATTTCAGCTTGCGTTAAGTTGCAGATGTTTCTATTGCCGTCTTGGCAGTGCATCTGGCAACATTACCCCTGTCTTATGGTCTCTCTCTCCTCTCTCTCTCTCTCTCTCTCTCTCTCTCTCTCACACACACGTAGTTTTTTTTTCCTTAATAAATGAAATCACCATTTACAAACTGCATTTTAAGTTCACTTGGGTTATGTTTGTATGATATTTACATTTATTTGATTATCTTAAAGTGTGGGAAACTATGCAAAAATATAAGAATTTGAGTTCTTTATAACCAGTATCAATATCAAACCTGTGAACGAAAAGCCAATGTGTGTGGAACTAACCCAATTGACCTAATATTCATCAATTAATGTATCAGCAAAAAGTTAAATATCGCATTGTTAAAATAGTTATTTGGGACTGTTTTATCATTGTCACTGATGGTGTAGTGGTACACTCGCCTGACTTTGGTGCAGGCAGCGTGGGTTCAGTTCCCACTCAGTGATGGTGTGAATGTGAGTGCGAATGGTTGTCCGTGTCTATATGTGCCCTGCGACTGACTGGCAACCAGTTCAGGGTGTAGTCCGCCTTTCGCCCGAAGTCACCTGGGATAGGCTCCAGCGTCCCGCGACCCTAACCAGGATAAGCGGTGTTGGAAATGGATGGATGGATGTTTTATCATAAGTTTTAACTAAACAAACGTTAGTACTGCTTCCAATCGGTTCACAATTCTCAATGCCTAACCCAAAACATCAGTCTGGATGCTGCAACCTGGACAAGAGTTGGGAATAGGTGTTCAAAAACCTTGGCTGCATGTCTTTGCTTGCCATTAGCTGGCAACGAACTTGCATACGATAAGTCGCCATGAAAACCAAGTGGTGATGCGTCTTTCTTTCTTATGTTAATTTCTTCTTGTCCTCCTTTAGTGATTAACAACACTTTTATAAATGTTGCTTGTTATCCGGCATTGAGGTGCTCAGGCGAGGATTAGCGAGTAAACCAGCACAAACTCCGACTTTTTTTTTTTACCTCCCAACTTCTGCGCTGCTCTGCTCATCCCCCCCGCTACATGTACACATTCGTGGCCAACAACCGTGCCTCGCCCTCCAGAGCGAACCAGCCGATCAACAGATGGCTTTTTTTCCCCATTCCCCGCTCTTTCACCGGTGCACTCGCTTTCAAGGTGCTCAGTTGCTCACAGTCGCAACACTGGGGCGGCTCAACACTGGAAGGCTCAGGACAGTGTTAGCCGTTCGCTGTCTAGCAGCAGCTCATACTGTGCTGGCTGGTACAGCACAAGTAACCATTCCCACATTCCTTTCTGAGCAGGTGGTAAAGCAGGGAGTAATGCACGTGGACACACTGGTCTTTCAACCAGCTCGGAGCCGGTAAAAATAAATAAATCAATAAAATAAAATAGCGCTGCCTGGGAGCTCGGTGACCAGACATGCATGAGCCATTTTTATACTGAGACAGATACTATCACATCCTCAATAAGCTTTATTGTGATTGATTGGGTCGCCCAAATGTATACCTTATACCGATTATAACGTTTATTCCGTGCACCCCAAGTTGCTACCATTAAGTTGTTAAAAGGTTCATAACTACCGCAATACCAATGGGGGTTTCACCAGCCTGTCTATGGTCTTTCCCATTATGTGTATGTATTGGGCTAGTGGACTTTCGTAATGCAAAGTTATGAGGTTTAGCTAATTACTCTAGATTCGCTGCGATGGGAAGGTTAAGGATGATGAGCGAGATTACTCACCATAATCTTCAGGGGAATCAAAGAAGCCCGTATCGCCGGAGCCCAAGTCCTGGGTGGGGTCCTCGGTCTGGGAGGTGTTCCTCTCCGAACCATTGTGGACCATCACACGTTTCTCTACTGGCGTCCTCAGGGAGGTGGTCCTGAGGAGGCGAGCTCCCGTGGAGCGCTTAGTTCGCTCTGCAGCCTCCTGCGACATGAGCTGCGTCACCAACACTTGTTTTAATGCCGACACTGGATGACAAAACCAAGAAAAGAAGAGTTACATCCAAGAAAATCAACGGTGTAGTGAAACCTCCAAAGGCAAAGCTGTATCATTTGGAATTCAACTACAAGTTTCGAGAAATATGCCTCAAAATTGAATCTGCGAAAATATGTCTTATTTAGGCTGTTTTTTAATTTTGTGGTTATGCCACTACAGAAGTTGATCAGTGAAAATCATAGAACAAAAAATGTAATGATTTGTGACATGTAGCATACACAGGAAATAATCTGTCTGCTTATTATAATATCAGCAATACTAATTTAAACATAACAAATAGGATGCGGCCGGAAGCATAATGCTAACGAATGAAATCAGGGAATAATGTTAGCTCATACTATTGATGAGCCTCACGTGAAGGTGGTCTGTTTGCGTTGAAAAATTTAACTATTGAATACAGATGTGTATGTAACATGGGCTCATGATTGTGTACATACAAATATGCAGTGTCAATTAAAACAAAGTATTATTACATTGTTAAAGGCAGAATTATTGAGTGTCTATAATCTTTGTGTTCGTACATGTTTTCATCGCTTCATCTGCTCTGGAGGGAAACACGTTAAAGGAGTCTGCGCTGCAATCTTCGGTCCCTCGGTACGGAAGCTCTGGGTCCACAAAACCTTCCTCCTCCTCTTCCTCCGTCTTCTCCGCCTCGTAAGGATTGCTAGCAGGTAAAGGGCTTGGTGTCACACGCCTCACAGCTGGACTGCTCTCTTTATCTGAGAAGATCGTTAGTGAAAACCTTCATCCAAGTACATTGATGCTATTGAAGGAGGTTGTGAGCCCAGTCACCTGTGGACTGAGTGCTGCCAGTAGATGTGCGGTCTGGGTCTTTACTCAGCCTGGAGACGCCGGCCGTGATGATCTCCACACCGTCTCGCTCCCCACTGGCAAACAAATTAGGCCAATTTGGAAACAGTAAGATCACAGATTGAGGACAGCTTTAGGAGGATCCCCTGTATTAAGATGATGAATTAACATACTCTGTCTGAGGTAAAGGTATGACAATGTGGGGTTTGACTTTCATGGCTTCAGCTCGCTGTGTGATCAAATTCTGCCACCTGGTGGATGGAAAGGAAGAATCACATCAGCCTTTAGTAAACAGCAAACATTCTGATCCTAAAATGTTCTTAAAAAATTCTAAGCCTCTTTTTAAAGCCTTGGGATACTTAATGTTCCACTGTAATCCTGCAGGTGGCAGTAATATGTATTACAAAGTGGTCAATGACTGCTAAAGAGAAGAAGCCGCAGATTAATCAAAAGGTGTCCTACGTTCTCTGATCCGATACTGTGGACGCCATCAGCTCGTAGATCTGTGCACCGTTCTCAGACATGGAAAGCACAAAGAAGGACTTGTTGTCTGGCAGGACAAAAGAAGCAAAGTTAAGTTGAATGTCTACCCGAGAGGATCTAATCATATTGCAAGAGCTGGACTGCGAGCGGACCTGTAGCCACGGAGCGCACCAGCACAGTGTTGAGCTTGATGATGGGGCTGAAGATGTGTTTGGTGTCGGCGGTCCCTGCCAAGTTCTTGCTGTGACACTTGAGGATGAGACGATCGTCTTGTTTCTGGAGCAGGACCAGGATGTCCTCCAACAAGAGAGTGTACAGCTCTGAGAGGACACAGACAGAAAAGATCAGATGGCCACGAAAGATTTTTTTTCTATTTGCAAATTACAAACCAATGATCTTGTCCTTGTTCACTTTCCATGACAGTGGCCCCTCATGCACCATGGTTTTCTTGGTTAGATCCAGGTTCTGATGGAGGAAAATAGAACAGAAGTATAAGTCAATTATTAATTAGTAGTATCCAATAAGCTTACCTTAATTCATTATGGGCACAAGTAATTGGACATATTTACTCCAGAAAAGGGAGGCACGGTGCAAACTGGTTAGCATATCCGCCTCAAATTTCTGAGACCCGGGTTCAAATCCGGCCTTGCCTGTGTAGAGTTTGCATGTTCTCCCCGTGCCTGCGTGGGTTTTCTCTGGGTACTCACGTTTCCTCCCACATCCCAAAGACATGCATGGTAGGTTAATTGAAGAGTGTAATTGCCCGTAGCTGTGAATGTGAGCGCAAATGGTTATTTGTTTATATGTGCCCTGCGATTGGCTGGCGACCGGTTAATGGTGTACCCCGCCTCTCGCCCGAAGATCGCTGGGACAGGCTACAGCACGCCCGTGACCCTAGTGAGGATAAGCAGTATGGAAAACGGATGGATGGATACTCCAGAAAATATGTAGTATATTACAAATACATTTTATTATTATTATGATAGCCACAATGTGAAACAAGAACAACATGTATCAAATAGTGGCCTCTACTCGAATAGATGTCATGTTTCAATTAACTGCCCGGCGCGTCATCAACTTGAAACTAAATCAGAGGCTCTCCTGAAACTGACTTCTCGATTTTTCTTCTGTTGGGGGAGGAGAAACAGTTCGTAACCTGTAACAGCGTCATTTTATACCTCGTAGCATGCTATTGTTCACGCAACAACAGTTGAAGCGTTAACTCCTTAACCCAATTGAAATTTGTGGCTAATCAAAATCGCAACACCGAACAAGTAGTCTCGCCAGCTGCCACAAAGCTCATGCTGCTAAGTCACCTTTAGCTCCAGGATCATTGGGTTGTCCGTCTGCTTAAGTGAGGACAGGTCCAGTCTTTTCTGATAGTCCTCCAGCCTCTACAGAAGGGGGGAAAACAAGAGTATTTTTTTCCATTTAAGCAAGAGCCACAAGCTGACAAAATACATCTGATGACTGGGGAAAAAAAATACCTGCTTGTCTTCTGATTCCTTAACAGCCTGGTTTACATGATTGAGGATCTTTCGACAACAGTCGGCTGCCTGCTTCACTTTCTCCTTCTCCACTGCATCATCTGAAAAATAATATGACATTAGTGGTGAAATGAGGCCATCTTGATTCTGTGGGGGTGCGGGGTACCAAATTTATACTCCCTGCATCCATTAACCCAGTATAAAGAAAACAGTGAGGCAATAGAAGAGCACAAAACATAGTTGAACTTTATCGTTGGTGCTTTCTCAGCATGAGACGTGGACTGCAATGAACATGGGGGGGCTTATTGCACAAAATAATGAGCGATACATTTGCTTAACTGTGCACCGTTCCTCCTGGTTCATTAAAATGATAATCTCCCATCTGTAATTTGCTAATCATTGGCATGTTGCCATACAAAGCTCTGCTTTAACATTAGACAGGCAGTAAGAGAGCCACACGGGATTTACCTGTGTACTTGGAGATGTTGTCCAGCAGCAGGGGGTACTTGGTGAACCTCAGCATCTCAACAGGAATAATGTCTTTCAACTGCAGTCGCCGACACAATCGGTTACTCTGCGCCTCCTGAGAAGCACACCGGGTCCATTTTAGCACACTGAATGATTGTAAATGCTTGCATGAATAATTGAGAGCATTCACTGAAAGGCCCCTTTATGTTTACATCAAACTCATAATGTCATCTTATTTACCTGCATGAACGAAATGAAGCGCGAGTCTTTCTTCTGCTTGGTCTTGATAATCTCCAGAGCAAAAGGCTGATTACTGCAGAACGTCCCCACAGCCTGTTTGAGCTTTTCCTCCTCTCCACCACTGAACTGTAAGCGCCCACAACGAGATAGGAAGGGGCAAATGCAGACAGACAGTGGCTCAGTTAATGTGGGTCAGGGGCAGTCGCCATGGAAACCGCATTTAACCACCACATTGAACAGAAACTCTCAGAAGGGGGCCAAGCTTAAGTCCTCGTGGCAGAGACAGCTAAAATGTAGACTAGGCCCTCAGGAGGGAGCGTTTAGCCTACTTATGCCCTGTAGAGACATTTTGGACAAGTTTGCCTGCTGAAATGTTGGTAAGCTACATTGCATACAGCGTTCATTAAGTCAGTCAAATGCATTGTTTGATATAACCACTGAAAGTTCCTTTGAGCATCCAGTGTAGCAGCATGAATTGTTAAGTTGTTTTATTTTATTTTATTTTAATTTTATTGTTTACCAGATATTAACACATTATTTAAACATTATAAAATGACAAAATCCAACAGTCATGTTCCTAAGTACATATGTCACAATGACCAGATGTGAAAGTTAGAAAAGCAATCCCATGTTTTCTTTTGCCATCCATCAATTTCCCACATCAACCCTTCTGAAAATCAAAAGCAGAAACGCATTTTCACAGCCTGAGAACTGTACTCACCCAGAAGAGTAAGTCATCGCCTATCTGATCAATGACTGACGACTCGTTTCGCTTCCGAACTGCTGCCATTTGGTCCAGAATGGAAACTGAATTTAAAAGCACAAGCGAGCAGTTCGTCACTGTGTGTGCGAGTGTTGTGTGTGCACGCGAGTGTTTGTGTGAGCGTACCATGCAGTTGTAGAATCTCCTCCAAGTTGGTGAAGATGTGTTTGATGTCGGCAGGAGGCAGGATGGCATCTTTTGAAAGCTTCTGGTAGAAGACGTGATCCAAAACTCGCAGCATCCGCACGTGTGCACGCTCTGTATAAAATAACTCTGCAAATGCCAAGAAAATGTTCATTAAAAAACACAAATAGGAAACAACTGCCAGCAACGCAGGCGATGTCCCATTAACAGTCTCTTATACTTCTGCATTAACTGGAACGTTCCTCGGGGAAGTTTGACAGAAATAATAGACAACAAAGGAATGTCTGAACTAATATTACAGGAGTTAATAACACATTTTGACACTTACCAGTGGTATGAAAAAGTGTTTGCCCCATCCTGATTTCTTATTTATTTTGCATGTTTGTCACACTTAAATGTTTCCCATCATCAAACAAATTTAAATATTACTCAAAGACAAAAAAAACATCCAAACCTACATTGTCCTCTGTGAAAAAAGTGATTGCCCCCTAAACCTAATAACTAGTTGGGCCACACTTAGCAGCAACAACTGCAATCAAGCGTTTGCGATAAATTGTAATGAGTCTCTTTCAGCGCTGTGGAGGAATTTTGGCCAACTGACCTTTGTAATTGTTGTAATTCAGTCATATTGTAGGGTTTTCGAGCATGAACTGCCCTTTTAAGGTCATGCCACAGCATTGTAATAGGATTCAGGTCAGGACTTTGACTCGCCCACTCCAAAGTCTTCATTTTGTTTTTCTTCAGCCATTCATAAGTGGACTTGCTGGTGTGTTTTGGATCATTGCCCTGCTGTAGAACCCAAGTTTGTTTCAGCTTGTGGTCACGAACATTCTCCTTCAGGATTTTTGGGTAGACAGCAGAATTCATGGTTCCATTTATCACAGCAAATCGTCCAGGTCCTGAAGTAACAAAACAGCCCCAGACCACTGCACGACCACCACCGTATTTTACTGTTGGTATGATTTTCTTTTTCTGAAACGCGTTGTTTAGTTTACCCCAGATGTAATGGGACACACACCTTCCAAAAATCACTTTTTCCACATAGGGCCATGTAGGTGTTGATCATTTTCACCCTTAATAATAAAAAACATTTAAAACCTGCATTTTGTGCTTATTTGTGCTGTCTTTGATTTATATTAAAATTTGTTATATGATGGGAAACAAAGTGTGACAAACATGCAAAAAAAATTTTATCAGGAAGGGGCAAACACTTTTTGACACCACAGTATGTCTGTATGAATGTGGAAATGTTACATTAAATATTGCCTTTACAGTGATGGTTTTTATGACTGAGATACTTTGATCATGGAACAAACAACCAGTGAACCCCATTTATCACAGGGAATACATTCCAGATCTACGCAAAATTAGTGAAAATCTGCAAGATTGCAAGACCAATTTTATCGCTTCCACATACCTAAGCACATTTAAAATTATTTAAAACACTTTTTTTTTTAAACACAATGGACACAGATTTTAACACAAAAATTTGCAAGCCTAAAATATATAGAAAATACTGTACAGTATTGATAAGTGATGTGTGCTGTTAATACCCCAAGATGGCAGTAATTCCTAATGCATGGAGTTCAATAGCTGGTTATTATGGTGGGAAGGAACGAAAAAACGCGCTCTCATTACAACGTTCCAGAAAAAATCTGCGACATAGTCGAGCCCTAATTTAGTGGGGGAACACTGTATTATAGTTTTTTTTATTTATTTTTTTAATGCAAATTTCTCCCTTAGAGGACTAATAAAGTTAATCTCATCTGGTTAGAACATCTGCGTCTAAGTTCTGGGGACCAGGGTTCAAATCCCGGCCCCGCCTGTGTCGAGTTTGCATGTTCTCCCCGTGCCTGGGTGGGTTTTCTCCGGTTTCCTCCCACATCCCGAAAACATGCATGGTAGGTTGATTGAAGACTCTAAATTGCCCGTAGGTGTGAATGTGATGTGTTTGTTTCTATGTGCCCTGCGATTGGCTGGTGACGAGTTCAGGGTGTATCCCGCCTCCTGCCCGAAGATAGCTGGGATAGGCTCCACCAGCCCGCAACCCTAGTGAGGATAAGGGGTCCAGAAAATGGATGGATGCATTTATTTATTTTTAAATCCCCCAAAGTTTAATATTATGTTAATTTGCTCTCTTTCGGAATAGATGGAGATTTTATGTAGTGTATTAATAATACTACATCCTCACCATTAATAACTTCCTGTCTCTTGATTTCAAGAGGCCTGAGACCCGCCAGAACCTCGCGTCCCACTAGCTGCTGCCAGTTGAGGGGGTCATGCTCCGAGTCTGTTCCCTGGTCATCCTCGCTCTGGACATCACCAGTACCCAGACCCTCGAGCCTTGCAGGAAACAGATGGACCGTTAACCACCGAACGTCTAGATTTTGGTTATTAACACCAAAGAAACGTAACCTCACCTCCTGATGGCCTTTGGCGTTCCCTCATGGGTTCTACAACATTATTTGTTTAAATGTAAATGGAAGTGCTAATAGTAAATAGCTAATAAATGTTACTGTTCAGGCACCTGTCAGTTTCTCTGTCATCCTCTTGGAGTTGGTCCATGCTGTAAAGGTCAAAGTGCGATGCTGGGTATGCCAACCCATCAAGAGGGTCAGGCTGAAGACCATCGCTCAGCCTGGTGGATCCTGAAGTTGGAGTCCCACCTGAAAGTCAAGTAAGATTTGAAAACGAAATCTCACTCGCTCCTTCCACTCGCAGTCAGTGGTTAACTAGCTTACCCAAGTCTGTGTCTCGGCTCGCGTCAGAGCTGGAGGGGGTGCTGTTTGGGGACGAGGTGGTGACAGACGTGGAGTGTGTAAGCTCAGAGCCCTCGCTGGATTGGCTGCCCCTTAAACGACCCCCATCCATGTGCTCGCTGGCCCCAAGACTAGGCTGAGACAACTGCTTCTGAGGCTTGGGCCGACCATCAAGGGCTTTGCCCACTGAGTGCAAAGAGGAAGGTAGTCAGAATCTCAAAATGTATCTGGAATGAGGTCATGATTTTTCATAGGTCACCTGATGCGGCTTCAATGCGGCTTGGCCGACGCTGAGGTCCAAGAATACTGGGAAACCTGGGCTTCTTCACCTTTTCTTCTCCATCCTTTTCTGTCTTAATGCTTTTCTATTAATAAGGAATTCATATGGTAAAAGAAAACGTTAGTATGAGGAAATTAGTGGTACTATTAAAAATGGGCAGATGCAATACCTTAATCTTAGGAAGGAAGTTGATCCGGACCCGTTTTGACTCCAGACTGCGAGGTTCCTTGACCCTCACACCAAGGTGCTTCATGTATGTATAAATGACATACTGCATTGTAGTGCTGAACAGAAAAAAAAGTGAACACAGGAACTTGTGACATTGAAAACAATGTAATACAAACAGATCAGGAGCTCATATTGTAACTTGCACCATATGTCATCACATACCATCTGGGAAATGTTACCACCATATGGCGGTGCACCCTCAACTCTTTCAATCATTTAAAATTCTGAATTATTTAATGTAAACATATTGCATGGTGGGCGGCATGGTGATCGTCTGGTTAACACATCTGCCTCACAGTTCGGAGGACCAGGGTTCAAATCCAGCCTCGCCTGTGTGGAGTTTGCATGTTCTCCCTGTGCCTGCGTGGGTACTCCGTTTTTTCCCCCCACATCCCAAAAACATGCAGGGTAGGTTAATTGAAAAACTCGAAATTGCCCGTAGGTGTGAATATGAGTGTGAAGGGTTGTTTGTTTATATGTGCTCTGCAATTGGCTGGCAACCAGTTCAGGGTGTACCCTGCCTCTTACCCAGAGTCAACTGGGATAGGCTCCAGCTCGCCCACGATCCTAGTGAGGATAAGCGGTACGGAAAATGGATGGCTGGATAGATAGATATTGCATCTATGGCCTGTTCAATTGATATAAATACCAGTAGGTAAATAATTAAGCAAAGGGTTCAGAAGTGTCTTTTTTTGTTCTTATTTTGAAAAAAATTATCTCATCAAAATGAGTGCTGCCATGCAGATGTTGAAATACTAATGGAAGTATGAACTGAATTACTTTACAGATCCTCTTTATAGATTCATACAGTCCACATGAGTTGTCCCACCATTAAAATCAGCTTACCACTTCTCCTCTTCTGTCGTCTGAGCAGTAACCCTACAAAAACAAATTATTTCTGAGTGCCTGTTTATTACCAAGTCTGTGTGTGAAGTGTTTTCATGTTTCACTGTATATTTGCTTCACTTACAGGATATCCTCTATCTTGGTGATGATATTTTCAGCATAAGAGCGTTCACGCTCGAGGGTGACACGATCTCTCACGCATTCTTGGTCCAGCCTTCCCAGCTCCACTTCAGCAACGGTTAGGCCCATACTGCGCTTTTGTCTACATGCATAAACACATTGTTATGTAATGCAGTTAAGGTTGAAAATCTCTGAAAACACATCAATGTCAGAACCACATCTACCTGAAATCCTCAAGGTTCTTCTGGATGTCAGGGAGCAAAGAATCCTGCAGTGTTTGAACATGCTGTCTGTTTATTTCCTCTGGGATCAATTCTGTCCGCCGCCGGTCTGCAAACACATGCATTCACATATGTTGAAAGCATAATCATAGAATTGTGATATGTGCACATAAAGGAGCCAATTGAAGTAAAACAAAACTTGAAAGTATTTGCTTGAACAACTTGGTGGGGAGTGTGCATTGTGGCATCTACCGTAATTTCTCGTGTATAATGCGCACCCATGTATAATACGCACCCCCAAAGTTGACCTCAAAATTCTGGAGAACTCTTCTACCTATGGATAATGCATTTTTACAATGTTGTTTTTCAAAGAATTATTCTGAAGTGAAGCACTTTTTTTGAACACGTAATACTTCTATTTTTATTTACTTGCTCTTATTTTGAAAGTTCAAAGCCCTACTTTTATTTAGAAAATGTGAAAACACACAGTGGTGCTCATATGTTTGATTACCCAAGCTGAATTTGTAAGATGTGTACAATTCTTTAAAGAAAACATGAAAGGCCAGGCAAAACACATTTAATTTTATTTTAATGGGATTCAAGATGGTCAAGCATTTCAGAAAAGCATTATCATTAAACAAAACATACCCATGAAGAAAATAATGATGATGGTTGTTCAGTAATCAGTCATATACAACCCCAATTCCAATGAAGTTGGGACGTTGTGTTAAATATAAATAAAAACAGAATACAATAATTTGCAAATCATGTTCGACCTATATTTAATTGAATACACGACAAAGACAAGATATTTAATGTTCAAACTGATAAACTTGATTTGTTTTTAGCAAATAATCATTAACTTAGAATTTTATGGCTGCAACACGTTCCAAAAAAAGCTGGGAAAGAGTTATGTTTACCACTGTATTACATCACCTTTTCTTGTAACAACATTCAATAAACGTTTGGGAACTGAGGACACCAATTGTTGAAGCTTTGTAGGTTGAATTCTTTCCCATTCTTGCTTGATGTACAGCTTCAGCTGTTCAACAGTCCGGGGTCTCCGTTGTTGCATTTTACGGTTCATAATGCGCCACACATTTTCAATAAACATTCAATAAACATTTGGGAACTGAGGACACTAAAGGCCAATTTATACTCTCGCGGTCGCCAACGCCGCATTGCATCACGTGACCGACAAATTGCCCCGCGCAGCATGTCTGCGTAGCTTGTCACGCACCTGACAAAAATAGTTGCTGCAATTTTGGTCATTGTGTGTGGTGTGCACCGATAATCTCAACATGTTACGCCAGACACAAAAATTCTGTTCCACCACCGATTTAGAAAAAAGTCATCTGAAGCAGAAATCTCCCGTGATCACACGTGATCTCACGAAGACAGTAAAACACTTCCTGGTATACGTCGATGTTGACTTAGCATTGCCGAAGGGTGGGAGTGTTGTAGAATGACTGTGTTGTGAGAAAAAATATTTCTTGTCGTCTGGGGAACCCACTTACACCTAATACGACATCGGTTATGACGTGTTTGTTATTATTTACGGACGCTTTCTTCTTTGTCAGTCAGATCGCTTCTTGATTGGCTGCATTCCATTTCACATCACAATTCACACACGTCACAATGACTTGCAGAATCGTCTGCTTTAGCCCACACACGAAGATTTTTGGTTGTAAATATTAAACATGTTCAATATTTAAGATTGTCGGCCCCAACCCATACTGGACCCAATTTTCGGGACAAATCCACTCGTAACATACCTCAAACTAAAGCATAATCTTATAGGATAATCTTACAAGACATAAGATAGTTTGGCGTTTGATGTCCTTGGTCGGGAAGAGGCATAATCGGTACAAAAACAGCTCGATTGTCTGTCTTTAACTAAACCAGCCCAAGTACTAAAGCTGAAAAATAAATATAGTGTCCCATAATATTGGAGCAGAAACAAAGAGAAGGCAGAAAAAACTTACCAAGATCTGCAGAAATTGATTCTGGAACTGCCACTTTCAAGTGCTAAAAGAAAAAGGGCAACTGTTAAATATCTGTGATGATAGTAATAGTTAAAGTGTGTCATCTTTTTCTGCCTGTGTTGACTGTGAAGAATAAGGTGTGCTTACTGCTCCCCGATCAATGAAGAAGGTATGGAGGTCCATGAACACCCGTCTGGTCTCTTTGGAGTTGGTCTGCTTGTACAAGTCAGCATAGAGGTAGCACAGCTGGGGACATGAGATAATGAATGAATAACACACACAAAGCGCTACGACTAAATCAAAACAAAATGTGTGGAGGGTCGTACCACCGGGGCTGGATCGAACTGAGATATGACGTGATGCATGAATGCTGCGAGGTGGGCGGGCCGAGACTTGAGCTGCTCAATGCTGGTAAAACGGTTAAACTGGCCATTTGTCTGCAAGAGAAAGGCATGGACACTGATGAAGAACAGACACATAAGATGTAATAGTATATGGTCATTTAAGGGCAGCAGTTTGTTAAAGCGGTGAATGTCAAGATGGTGACTTACCTGCTCTTGGTCAGAATCAAAATAATCGTCCTCAGCTCCAATGATATGCGAGACAAGGCGAGAGGAGGGACTGTTGACTGTGGTGGGAGACAGTGAGTCCTGGAGACAATACAGTGCTACATTGTAGAATCAGTGCTTTCTTTAAAAAATCTGATTACTGTGCAGTTGGAGACTGTTGTAGTCAAAAGTCTCAGGCAATCACAATGAAGTACAGACGAAGAGGGAGAATGTTGGGGATACAATTTTTAAGTACCAGATCAGTGGCATCCTCAGTGTCTGGGGAGTGGCAGGAGTTGAAGCTATTCCTGGGTGTGCTCTTGGGGCTGGGGCAGGACAATTCCCTCTGGCATAAACTCTCTGGAGAGCCGAGTCCAAACCCAGAAATCTGTGGGTAGTGAGACACATAACCTCATACTCACAATCAATCCTATATTTCAAATAGATGTCTTGCATTATTGCAAAGACAAGGTTGTTTTTTTCAGGCCTAGTCAAACGGATGAATTTACAGGTGTGCTGTTCCAGGACAAGTCAGCACTTTGGTCTCCCGCCGGAAGAGTGTGCTCAGTCTCAAACATGCTACCATCATCTGCATCTCCACCTGGAGCAGCCTCCTATACGTCCACGGAGACATTCATTTGTGAACAAATCAAACACATCACAGCGTAACATATACTGAAATGTTTTCAAAAATACAAAAGAAAGGCTCTGCTACATATTTAATAGGACAATGAAAAATAAAGAGATGACTTCAACCACAACAATGTAGACCACACAAACATAACGAAATATATAATATTTGATAATACTCTTATTATTGCACTACAACAGACACCCAAGGCCAGTACTCTCTGCAATTGAGTAAATAACCACCCACCTAGACAACTGATTCGGTAATGTGCTACATAAAGATGGTACGGGTACAATAGAGTGTCTTTCAACTGAAGCCTAATCCTCAAATAAGATTAGGATTAATGTTTGTCTGGAGCCTAAATGCTCTACACTGACTCGCACAAAGCCCTTCAGGAGGTTGCTTGTACGTCGTGTCCCTTTATAACTGACTGACTGCAGGTCTTCAAGCCATGAGTGTTTGCAGGTGAGATCTGTTCTACCTGTGTTGCACCGGTGGTCTTGAAGAGCTGACCCTGCAGCTGTGGAATGTGTTTCTGAGCCTCCAGGTTGTCTTTCAGTAGTTTGGGGGAGGGGTTTCTGATGTGCTCCTCCTTCATTGCCTGGGCAGCAAGAGATGTGCAGTTGAAACAATACACTGAAATCAGTAGAAGCTTTTAGAACTCTCTCATCTCAAATCACATTTTGTCTGTTCACAGAGCATGTTAAGAAAAAGTAAAGTGCAGTACCCATTGAGGTGTGGAGGCGAGCCGGTCATGAGGACTGTATGGGCGTTCGGCTGCTGGTGAATTTGGGGAGGAAATGCTAACACCCAGCATTTCAGACTCCGCTTCAGACAGTGGGATCTGGGCAAGCCCCGGAGGGCGACCCAGTACTGTGAGGGCCACATAGGCTCCCGCTACAATGGGGGGCGGGGTGGTGGGGGAATTAGGTTTAATTTAAGCAATGTTTCAATACCACAGGAAGTCTAAATACTATCTACCGTTTGTTGAAAAAATAACTTACATTTGATAAGCTTCACCACTTCAATGTGGTTTGAATGTGTCACAAGGGTTCCATTAACCTGAAATACATTGTCGGCATTATGTAAGTTACCAAACTTAGAATTTTCTTAACAAAACATGCACATCTGAGGAGTGACTGACCAAAAGGTGGCAGCCTACAGCCTGCTTAGGCCTTGGATAAAAAACATTGGACTTCTGCATTAAAAGAAAAAATGAGGTAGATACACTACCTTGATGATCCTGTCTCCTGTCTGAACGCCGGCCCGCATTGCAGCACCATCTGGCAAACACACAGCGATAAGAACGTTATAGAAACATAATAAAAAGAAAAGGAACACAGATTGATTTAGGCCGAACACTTGCAAAAAATAAATAAATAAATCTACCCTGACAGACCAAAGCAGCTATTTGAGTACCATAACAGTGGTTATATTTCGTGAAGGACCTGTTTCACAGGTCCAACCCAAACAAAGGATTTAGGAACTGTATGAGACAGGTTTATTACAATTCATGTCAAGCTGAAACCATTTCAATTCTTATGACTGGTATGAGACGGATACATAAATACAAACGTACTAGCTAATGCAGCCTTAGAAGAATGCACATTTGTTTTGTTTCACTTTTAGAATGACCAACAAATTAGACTTGAATTTTGCATGTGTTGATTTGTGCAGCAGTTGTTTTTTTAAGTCGATACTCAATGTGATAAAGGTCAAGTCAACCAGTGGCTGATAATTTTTTTCAGTACAGAATCACAGGAGGAAGGAATGCTTTGCAGGAATCTATATTCACCAACAATGTACAGCTCAAACACCAGATTTACGCAGAATTTTTCCAGCCAGAGAAACAATCCTCTCGCTCCGTGTGACTGTCACTGGGACAGCCAGGTAATGTTTGAAGGTTTTGCCCAACGGGGAGTACTGTCCTTGTTCTAAGTCTACCACCACCACTACGTGGCAGGGTGGGCATTATCGGTGTTTAAAACAGTCACAGACCTGTTTGTGCAGTGGACAAATTCTAGTTTTCTTTCCACTTTGATAGTGGAGGTTGGTCATTTACTGGTTCTTCCTCACTTACCAAAGCTGCATTTTTAGAAAATAGAAGACAATTTAAAACCCATATTGGTGACTGACTAATTTCATTCAGGGCACTCATCAAACCAAAAACACTCATTTGACTAGTTGACGTCACACTGTTATTGTGGAGTAGTAATGTCGACAAATCGAACAAGTTGACTTGTCTGTACAACCCCTAAATCTACAGTGTATCAAAACAATGCTTCATTATCCAGATGTGACTTTGTGGGCTTCTTAAGTGTTCATTCTAAGAGCAAACAGCAGCACAGCCAAACAAAGACAGTGATGACAGTTCTCTCTTCGTGGCCTGATAACAACACACAGTCAGCAACACGCTGCAGTGACCACATACAGTATCTTGTCAAAAGTCCTCTCATAGAAAAACTGCACATGATAATGCAGCTCATCAGTAACGACTCAGGAAATAAACAATCCACAGCTTTAATTGCGTCTCAAGTGCATGACGGCGACAAAGACTTCCCTCAGTTCCTCGCAGCAGTCATTGTAACAAAATAATGAGAATAGTTGAGAGTCTTGTGTCACCTTCTTTGACGAGCTGCACAAACACCGGATTGTCGCCACTGACTGTGAGCCCAAAGCCATTTTCGTCTTTCTGGATGATGACACATCGCTGGACCAGACCTGCAAGTGAGATAAAGACAGGAAAGTCAATGTCTTTATCAAATGTCTCACATTTTTCATGTTACCATCTTCATATTTTTACACTTTTTAAATAAAGTTATCTTATATTGTATATGAAGTCATGAGTAAAGATCTAGACTACATTGGCTTCAGACATTCGCTGCCATTATACCCGTCACTTGTGATCATATACCCTTGTCATTCATCATTAAAATTAAAGGTCTAAGTGCTTTCTAGTTTGTGGAGCAACAATATGAGACTGGTGAACTTCTGCTTATACTTGTACAAATAATACTTATCCAGAACTTTTTTCTTTTGTAAAAGAAATATACTTTCACCCAAGGCAATACTAGAGATGACAAAATGCTGATTAAGCCTCTAACATATTCTTTAATAGTTAATTTCTTTATATTTAGTGAGTACCCGATTCATTTCCCGCACTGGCCCAGGTTTACGGCACGGAAATTAGGCATTTTGCCGACTTGTAAAACGCTCAATAAAAAATGTTTTGTTTGTTTCTCCAGCATAAAATAGTCATACAATAATTACTGTGTAAACGAAAACAAAAATAAAAATTGGCGCTAATGAACAGCATCTGCCTCTTTTAGAGACGCCATTTGGCTGCCAGCAGCAGTGTGGGTGGTCACGACCCAGCACTCCTCTCGTCCTTACTGATCTGTTTTTATTGCTGTTGTTGATCTCATTTCTTTCAACGTGAGTGTGTAAGTTAACTTCCTAGTGACCCAGCGATACAGTTTGCGAGCACCTTTATCCACTTGATTATAACTAAGCGTTGTAGTGCTGCTGCCGCTTCACCAACTGTCATGTAGACTTTACACCAATTTTATCACACTTATCAGTATTGGCTGATAATTAGCATTTTATGCTGATCGGCTTTAATGTCATAATTCGCCGATCCGATCAATGACCGCAAAAGACATTTACTCCGCGTTCCCATCGTGCACAGTATATTTTAAACCAAAAGCTAGTTTATTTTTAGCCATGTCGCGTGTCATTTGGCGTAGTCCTGTAAATATCTGACGGCCATTAAAGTTATTTAAAAAAAACATGTCGGCGGTGTGGAATAGACAACACGTCTGAGTCAGACTATATGTAATGCCCGGATCATACTACAAGACAAAAGTGCTCTTTCGCGATTGCACTATGTCAGACTACTGCAATAAAATCTTGTATTGCGATACCACCGCATGGTGCTCAGGAGAGGAGCGGACGTTCGTTTAAGGCTTGCTTGAGGTATGTTTCCATACTTTGAATACGATACGTCTCGTAAGCAGGCAACAAAACGTTATCAGGCCCAGCAAGCTAGTGGTATCACGAACAGCCATTATTTCTGTCATGTTGTAATGTTGGTTTGACCTTACTGATTTGAATACACGATCTGAGTAGAGCAGTGATTTCCAACCTTTTTGGAGCCAAGGCACATATTTTATAATTGAAAAATCTCAGGGCACATCAACAAACAAAAATGTCACAAAAAGTGGATAGATTAATTACTGTATTTACTTCCTGCCATCTAATAGAAGACTATTTATTTGTTATGTCTGTCACTATGCCTCACTGGCACAAATAGAAGAACAAAGATAATTTTTTATTGTAAATATAATTTTTGGAGCAATTAAGTACACAAGTATATACAGTAAATGAACAGGTCATTTAAATAGACACATTTCTCCGTCATGTGATCGGATTGGTGATTGGTTATCGATTTTTTAAACGCGCTGATCGGCCCCAAAAATCTTGATCGTGTAAAGCCTATTGTCATGACGTGGAGAGGCTCTCCCTGCCGGCTGCCACGAATTCCTGAATCTCCCTACGGACATCGATCGCTGGTGACATACAGCTGAGGTCCAGAGATGTGACACGAAAAGCATGATCGAGACGGGAAAAGAGGAATAAGAGGACAGGACAACAGCGTCTTGGCCTCTAAGGGGCAGCGTGGTACACGCAATGAGGTACACACTTGCAGTCACAAAGAAAGAAGTCACAATCAAAAATTGGTAATATAACTCGTTTTTCAGTTTGAAGACTATATGCCAGAGAGTATTGTTATATTGCCTGTTTGTATGTGTTTATACAGCATTTGTGTACCAATATTCATTATTTTCAGCGATATACAATCCTCTCCAAACCTATTGGAACACCAAGGTCAATTCCTTTGTTTTTGTGTACTCAAGGGTTTCAGATCAAAAGATGAATATGAGACAAAAGTTCAGAATTACATCTTTCATTTTATGGTATTTACATCTACATCTGTTAAACAACGCAGGACAGAGCATGTTTTGTTTGAAGCCACCCACTTTTCCAGTGTTGGAACTGACATTATTAAATTTAATATTTGGTGGCATAACCCTGACTTGCAATAACTGCCCAGTAACTTCACCAGACTGCTGCATTCTTCAATTGAAATGCTTTTCCAGGCCTTTACTGCAGTTTCTGGGGGTTTCTCCCTTCAGTCTCCTCTTCCGGAGGTAAAATCCATGCTCAATTGGGTTAAGGTCCGGGGACTGACTTGGCCAGTCTGAGAATTTCCACTTTATCCCCCTGATGAAGTCCTTTGTTGTGTTGGCAGTGTGTTTTGGGTCATTGTCTTGGTGTCCTGATTAGTTTGGATGCATTTTTCTGTAAATTGCGAGACAAAATGGTTTTGTAGACTTCAGAATTCATTCTGCTGCTACCATCACAAGTTACATCATCAATAAAGACTAGTGAGCCTGTTCTAGAAGCAGCCATGCAAGCCCAAGCCATGACATTACCTCCACCATGCTTCACAGATGAGCTTATGTGTTTAGGTTCAGAAGCAGATCCTTTTTTTCTCCATACTTTGGCCTTTCCATCTCTTTGGTAGAGGTTAATCTTGGTCTTATCAGTGCAAAATTTTGTTGCTCATCTCTGTACTTCTTTGCAAAAATCCAATCTGGCCTTCTGATTCTTTTTGCTGATGAGTCGTTTGCATCTTGTGGTATGGCCTGTATATTTCTTCTCTCGAAGTCTTCTTCGAACAGTGGATTGTGATATCTTCACCCCTGCCCTGTGGAGGCTGGCAGTGATGTCGCTAACTATTGTCTTTGGGTGTTTCTCTCACAATGATTCTGTCATCAACTGCTGTTGATACACTTGGCCGGCCTGTCCAATGTCTGTTGCTCGCTACACCAGTCGTTTCATTCTTTTTCAGGACATTGCAAATTGTTGTATTGGCTATGCCCAATGTTTGTGCAATAGCTATGATCGATCTTCCCTTTTCTCTAAGCTTCAAAATTGTTTGCTTTTCTCCAATAGACAGCTCTCTGGTATTCATGTTTGCTTAACAGCAAATGCAGTTTTCACAGGTGAAACCCAAAGCCAAAAACAAGCACTAATGTTTAAGCAATCAATCTAAAAGGCAACACCTGAACAACTAGAAAAACCCATCAGTCACATGTTCCAATACTTTTGCTCACTTGAAAAGTGGGTAGCTTCAAACAAAAGGTGCTCTGTCCTGAGTTGTTTAACACATCTAGATGTGAATACCATGAAATAAAAGCTGGAATTCTGAACTTTTGTCTCATATTCATCTTTTGATCTGAAACCCAAATGTCTTCAGGATACAACAAAAGTCTTTACATGATCAGGATTTTTGGGGCCAATCACAGAGTTAAAAGAAAAAGATAACCGATTACCAATCCGATAAGATGGAGCAATGTGTCTATTTAAATGACTTGTTCATTTACTGTATATACTTGTGTACTGTACTGAATACCTTCAAAAGTATTCTCTCTTTAGGTTATGTATTCTAATCATCCGTCCATCCATTTTCTGAGCTCCTTATCCTCACAAGGGTCGCGGGCGTGCTGAAACCTATCCCAGCTATCATCGGGCAGGAGGCGGGGTACACCCTGAACTGGTCGCCAACCAATCGCAGGGCACGTATAAACAAACAACAATTCACACTCACATTCACACCTACGGGCAATTTAGAGTCTTCAATTAACCTAGCATGCATGTTTTTGGGATGTGGGAGGATACCGGAGTGCCCGGAGAAAACCCACGCAGGCACGGGGAGAACATGCAAACTCCACACAGGCGGGACCGGGGATTGAACCACGCTCCTCAGAACTGTGAGGCTGACGCTCTAATTGGAGACTCTAAATTGCCCCTAGGTGTGCATGTCAGTGCGAATGGTTGTTTGTATGTATGTGCCCTGCGATTGGCTGGCAACCAGTTCAGGGTGTATCCCGCCTCCTGCCCGATGATAGCTGGGATAGGCTCCAGCACGCCCGCGACCCTAGTGAGGAGAAGCGGTTCAGAAAATGAATGAATGAATGACGGTGACGCAGATAAAATATCTTTTACTTCAATGACGTCATTGATCGGATCGGCGAATTATGACAATAAAGCCGATCAGCATAAAATGCTAATTATTGGCCGATACCGATCAGATTGGTGTAAAGTCTAACATAAACAAAGGAATTGACCTTATACTTTTGGAGGGGACTGGAAGTGGCACAAGTTCGATGCTATTTTCTGTTAACTAGTCAATGGTGTTTTTCATTCACTGTGTGTTAGCTTTGGGTGAACGTTTTTTGCGAACAAAAACAAAGAACGAAACGAAGTCTGTGATGTATTTGAACACTCAATAGATTTATTTTTTGTTTTTATGCGAGTTTAGTTTTACAGTGAACTTCAACTGGAGAGCAACATTCACTCTTATTCCTTGCTACTATGTTACCAACTTAGCAAGCTGTTGTGATCCCGTGGGCTCTGCATGACGGTTGGGCGCTGCTGGATAGAGGTGCTGGAACGGCGCATGGAATGGACTGCTTGTATAACAGTGGTAAAATTGGAGATTTTAGATCAAGTCCGTCTCGGACCAATTTCCGATCTCAAAGATCGTATCGGGACAACACTACTTAAAACTTTGCTTGTACCATTGATAAAGGTTTTATGACTGTGACAGTTTGGACTCGGGAACACATTTCACAAATTGGAAGTCAACCAGTGTCACATATTGTCTTCGATTATGAAGGATCCACTATATTATGTGCTGTGTATAGAAAAGTACAGCTGCACAATCTATTTTCGACATGACATGAAATTGTTTAAACTTAGCTACATAAAAACACACTTCAGTAAAATATTTTTAAATGATCATTATTATCTTTCGAATGAGAGTGCCTTTGGCCATGCGATTTTTTGGGAGGGTGTCTGAACGTGATCTTGTGATCCAGACATTGCTCCTTGTTTTCTCACAGCCTAAAGGGTGAAACAATTCTTCTCAGGTTCTTAACGCATGGTTTCATTAGCATAGTGAGAGGAGATTAGCGCTTATCTAATAAGCGCTGGGTGATCATGACTGGACTGACAGGACAAAATGCACAGAAAAGTGAGACAATGTAAAGAATTATATAACGACTAACACAAAAATACAAATGCATTTTTCAACTAAAAACCATGTTATCTCAGAAAGCACATTATTCATCAGTGACCCAGCATGAATGGCGTGACCCTTGAACTAGATTCTTTTTGTCTGAGATTTCCTGACTAGCGGTGCATCAACCAGAGAGGTGAATGGATCAATAAGGGCAGTGGTGAGGTGGGGGTTGGGTAGTGGAGGGAATGGGATCTAATAGATGGAGAGGGGTTTGGGGAAGCAAAAAGTCCCAGGCTGGGGGTAGAAGAAGAGCGACACAGCTCTAGACAGGGATGAGGGGCAAAAGTGGGGGAAGGGAAAGGAGAAGGCACGGGTGTTCAAATTGTCATATGGAGGAAAAGAGCTGGTGTGATTTTACCCCTAGATGTTGCTCTCTTGCTTTCCTTCCATGCTTAACTGTGTTTTAGGTCAGGCGTTATAAAACCCTGAAGCGTCTGAGTGCTGACATGGTCAATGATCAGGCTAATCCATCTAAGATAATGCATTATTCAGAGACCTTAACTGATCTGTTATCGGCACCCTTTGTTGAAATGCAAGAAAAATGGACTGTAGAGAATAAACTGACATTTAAAATGGACATTTAAAACTGACAAGCGCACACTCAAGCCAATGCATCATAAAAGAAGGGGCCCAAAGGTTCAGTAGAATGGAACCTTAGAAATTTCATGATTTGTTCAAATTTACGAATAATTTATCTGGTAGGAAATAATGGAAATATAAATAATCCATGCCAGGATCAAACTGTTGCCATTTTAAAATGTTTATTTAAGAACTGCGCAAGCAATGTTACAAGTAATGTCTTAGCTATCATCGAAGTGAAAAAGTAGTTAACCACAGTCATTAGTAAGATTTGAAAACTATGAATTGAAAAAGGGCTGCAGCTAACGAATAGTTTTAGAATCGAGTTGTTTACTGATTATCTCCTCCATTAATCTGATGAAAACAGATTTTGCATTATTATATTTACACAATATTGAAAACTCTAAATTGGAGTGAATGAGTGCGAATGGTTGTTTGTTTGGCTACCAGTTCAGGGTGTACCCCGCCTCTCGTCCGGAGATAGCTGGGATAGGCGCCAGCGGCCTGTGACCCTAGTGAGGATAAGCGGTTAGGAAAATGGATGGATGGATGAATAACATTTGCATGTGAGGTGCAGGTATTATTTTTGTCCACTTGGGGTCACCATCTTCACATTCTACTGTAGTGTCTGTGACTTTGAGTGTGGTTTTAGATTTGGGAGTCAGCGAATAACTGAAGAAATAGCTGGCTGTTAACTGGATAACCCGTTAACGCCATTGTCGACTATAGAAGTCAAATATTCATTTTAACTGGGATGGAGCGTGCCCGCGTGGGTTTTCTCCGGGCAGTCCGGTTTCCTCCCACATCCCAAAAACATGCATTAATTGGAGACTCTAAATTGCCCGTAGGTGTGAATGTGAGTGCGAATGGTTGTTTGTTTGTATGTGCCCTGCGATTGGCTGGCAACCAGTTCAGGGTGTACCCCGCCTCCTGCCCGATGATAGCTGGGATAGGCTCCAGCACGCCCGCGACCCGAGTGAGGAGAAGCGGCTCAGAAAATGGATGGATGGATGGAGTGAATGAGTTAACCATTCGGCATGTTGAGTGACTCTGCGTTAATTATGTTCTTATTACGTGTGTTTGATTTCTTACCGTTAGTTCAATAAAGTTACTGAAAATGCACCTGTGGCTGTGTCCATCCTTGCACTTTTATCTTCTTTGTTAAGTGTGAAATGATCCCAAACTTTGGACATACTCTTTTACACTCTTTCCTTCTTACTTGCCACCATCACGCAAAGTTATTTTTAAAATGAGTGGTGTGTCCGGATGCAGTAACAAAGTCTGTGTGTAAAATTGATCCCAGCAACGCTTTGAGGGAGAGATTTTACTTTTACCCGGTTTGTAATCAAATGAGTGGAGTTATTCGATTAATCATTGCAGCCCTAAATTAAACACCCTTGGATGAAGTGCGACAACCGTGGTGGGAAACATAGCGAGGCAGAGCGTGAGTTATCTCGCATAAAGACTGAAAATGGCTTGCTTGGTGTAGCACATTCCATTTTTAAATGAACCACGTTCTTATGTTAATGACGAATGACAAGGTTGCAGTACACTCCAAATTCTCAACTTTTTCATCTTCACTTCGGCCATTATCTCCATGGCTTCTTGCGCTCAACTCTTAGGTAAATGGCGCGTTATTTTTGGCTAGCATGGCACTAAAATATTTAACACTGTAGTACGACTGTACAATTAATCAAATTTTAATCGATCACGGTTTTGGCTGCAAGGATTAAATGAGAATGATCGTCTGTGATCTTTTTTTAAAAATATATATATTTAAAATGCGGGCTCTGTGGCATATGAAGCACTTTCTCAACTTAGTCAGCTAGCTACCAAGGGGTGAACACTTTATTGAGCGCATTAGACAGCCCTCTCTGCAGCTGGAACGTCTGTCACTCCCAGTGGAAATTACGAGAATGAATCATCATCATCAATCAATCAATCAGATTGGAGCTAGCGCCTCAGAAAGGGATTGACATCAGTTTTCTAGACATGTTTTGATTCAAGGCAGGATACTTTAAACAAGAAGCCATATGTTAAGAGTGCAGGAGAGTTGTCTGCCCTGCAAGATAGGGAATGCAACTAATCTGTTCAGCCATCTAAAAAAACGGCAGAAAAACGGCCAAACACTGGACAAGGAACATGTGATCCGCTCGCGCAAAATGGCATTAAATACATACATTGAATGAACAATGACTGCGGTCAGGCAAGCCTGCAGTCGAAAACAAATACTAAGCATGACGGTAACACGCCGGCAACGCACCCCGGTTGATAATATAACAGCCTAAAATGGCATTGCTCTCCAATGTATTAGTATATGAGGCTTTTATTTTGAAGTTGGCCCTCGAACCACGCTGGCGGCTTCTTACTGTAATGCATACGATTAACAATACCGGCTGCCTTAACTTTGACTGGAGGCTGTCCTGACAGAGAAAGGGAAATCACAACTGTCGATTTCTTAGCAGTTGCGACCCCAACTGGTCAAGCAAAACAATGGAGTTGTACCCTACCTTGACAATTCATATTGACGCGGATTTTCCAATGAAAAGTTGGTGCTTACAGCCTACTGTTATTGCCTTTTATGCATAAACTTTATTTGCTTCCATTAAGTTGCAATTCGTGATTGCACTCTGTAGTAGTATATCTTTTATATATATATATATATATATATATATATATATATATATATATATATATATATATATATATAGTATTTAGTATATTTATTCCGTTACTAATTTCTTAGGTACTTTTTTAAAGACTATCCATCATTAATACTTTTTTAAAGATTAATTTTGTACTGAAAACTCTTTGCATATTATTTGATGAAAAGTAATGCAATAAAACTGCGATTAGCTGGCGGCTTTTTCAGGGCGTCCCCCGCCCCTCTCCAAAGTCAGCTGAGTTGGGCGCCAGCAAACCTGCGAACCTAGTGACGATAATCGGTTCAGAAAATGAACAATGCAATGAAAAAGAGTTTTCCTAACATGAGGAATAAAAACGCATAATCGTGATTACTATATTGAGCAAAATAATTATCAAACTTATTTTCGCCATAATCATGCAGCCCTAACGTTTAGTGTACTAACCTCTCTGTTGTTCTTCTGTTCTCATATTCCGCTCTTAGCAATTGTAATTTAGTTTGGTATGTGTTGCAAAAAACTAAAAACCCCCAAAAAAGCAAAATGTGCTGTTAATCCTTTGATGCTTAAGTGAGGAATTTTGATGACAATTGGAGTTCTTATGCTAACTTTTGCAGCATATTTTTCTCGTTTTGTTTGCACTGCCTTTGAGGTGTTCAAATTTCAAGGCACCCCTATACAGTCTACTGAAAAAATATTTCTTGAAAATAATCCATGAGTAGTTAAAATAAAAATTGCTCTGACTTCATCTAAAGGCATTCTCACACCAGCATGTATAGATGTGAAGCATGTGCAGATGTCACACCAGTCATCCCAGCAAGAGCATTCTTACCACAGGACTCAGGCTTCCCCTCTGCTAGCAAACTGCTGCTGCCACTCTTCTGCACCAACAGAGCTTCTGCTCACAGACCCCAACCATGCAGACAGCATGGCAGGCACACACACACACACACACACACACACACAAACATAACAACCAACACAAAGGAAAGGAAAGACACGAAATAGAAAATCATGAGGGAGAAAAACGATCATGGAAGAAAAAAACCGAATAATTTGGAAAAAAAATGAACACACAGCAATGGTTGGAGTCCCCAACATTGAACTTGCTGATTTGTTGAAGCAATTTTTGATTTGTTGTAAAAATTTTACTGTTTTCATGGTTAATGGTTACAAACACACAAAGAGATAAAATCATTACTCGTGTCTTAAAATTACTTTGTCAAGACGAACATGACTCTAAAAGGTTGAATTTCAAGAGGCTTATGAAACATTTATTAAAGTCACTGTTAAGCTCAAAAGCCCCGTTTATGATACCTGTCAACAGACATGCAAAAAACCAAAGGCATGAAAAAGGTGACCCAAATTTTTCGCTTTGCGGTTCCGCTGCGACCACAACCAGGGCCAAGACCTGCAGCACCTCAACACGAAAATACAAAAGACCAGAGCAAAAAAATACGACACTGGCTGATCTGATGAGCAAAAATGTTGCTTAAACGTAAGAATAGCAATAGAGGATGTCTGCTCCAGAGGTGGGTAGCGTAGCCAAACATTGTCCTCCAGTAAGAGTACTGTTACTTGACAATGTGACTCAAGTAAAAGTAAAAAGCAGTCCTCCAAAAAAGTAAGTGTAACAAGTACACAGTGAAATAATTACTCAAGTACTAAAGTTAATAGTAACTTCAAATTTTTTTAACCACAGCATGAAAACCAATAAAAAAAAATTACAAAATAAAACATAAATGTGCAAATTCTGATGTTGCTGTGTGTGCGTGTATGCAAATTTAACTTTCTCAAGTTATCAGTGAGCTGAAATATCCACATTTGGGCAGACAGTGCCAGAAAAATACTACGATACATGAAAGCAGTTGTTTTTGTTCGTATAAATGTAAAGGAGTCGCGCGCCGTTGCCTTCATAGTGACGACAACCTTCCCAACATGGCCGCCACGTAGGCACGACGATCAGCGGGGCAGGCTTATCTAGTGTTAATACCTATGCCTGGGAAGCCCAATAGAAGACGTTAGGTCATGTGAACAAGACTTAAACATCACTATCGCTTAAATGGGATTGGCTCAAACGGCGCCCAATGCGGAAGTCATAGTCTCGCGCACGAAATAGTTGATAAGCAATAATTGATAAATAAAAGTAGCGAGTGATATTTAGATCATTGTAACGGAGTAAAAGTACTGTTACTTCTGAACAGCAGAAGCGGCGGAAGTGTTTTTTCTGGTCTCGTCAACTCCTGTTACTTATCCAAAGCAGGTCACGAGCGCACAGGCGGAACCTCAGGCCAATGTGCTCTCATATTAGTCCGCCGTGTAATATTCACAATTGTGAATCTGTGTGTGGATGGTGGATGTGTGGAATGGATCTAGCTGGCAGCGTTCAAGGAGTACGAAACAACCTATGACGTCAGCAGCCACCCCGGACTCCCCCAGGAAAAACTCTCCGACTTCACGTAAATGGCCTATTTTGAGTTCAAAATGGCAAATTTCGCCGAAAGGTGACTGATTTGCATGTATGTGTAAAAGCTGACATGTTCCCACTTGCATTCTGTTCGTGACGACACAGGGTGGGACAATTTTCTGCATTCAGTGGTAGTATTAAAGCCTTAACAGAGGAAGGATGATGGCTGTGTGCAAGGGTAGTCCTAAATGCTGGTGTAGTACGGAATATGGACGGTTGGACCCCCTTGAAAATGTGTACGCAAGTTCCTGTGTTGTAAAAGCATCATGAACGCATCGTGTGTTGCTTTCAGCAAGCCTGTGGTTTATGTTATTCTCCCCTCCCTGATCGTGCTTAAAGTTGTTTTAAAGACACCCCAGTTGGAGTTTACTGCAAAACTAAATACAGTAGACAACAAAAATAATAATTGTATATTTAAATACAAGACGTCATTTTAGAAATCGTGAGCATAATGCTAACACTCAAAGGAAAACGCTATTGCCGGGCTAGCTAAAATTAGCATTAATTCACGGAAGGGATTCACCTTTAAATAACGAAGATTCGTACACAAACGCTAATGGTAACATAACAGATACAGTCACACTGTTTTAAAAGACACCTTTTTTCTGCTAACCTGAAATCAGGCTAAATTTATCTTGTTTTAGGAAAATTACGATTATCAAAATTGTTTCTATTTGCTAAATGCCACAATAATTAAATAGTTTTTTTTCTTAGGAAAATAAAAATATAATACAATACAAATACAAATATAATACAATAAAAAAGGGGATGCCAAAGTTTTTAGCCTCTATTTATTTATGTTTTTATATTTATATTATTTTCCTTTTTGCTCATTTATTTTTTTGTTCTTTTAAGTTGTATTTAAATTTAAATTTTGGTAGTTGAAAAAATACTGTTTTGATATCAAAGAATAATCATGTGTTTTACTTGTCATTTTAATAATCCAAATAATTGTGATAAATGTTTTCCATATTTACCCAGCTCTAAGCCCTACCCACCAAAATGTTAAATAATTTAATGTTCTTGACTAGGAAATCTACCAAACCACATCTTACACAGATGAGTATCGTTCAACCTGTTAAAATAAATAAATAAATACATACATTTTAAAAAGCTGCAGTGATATCAGGGGTAGTAAAATTTCTACTCATCATCTATTGTGTTTTCTTGTATAGAATCACATTCACATTTATTCTTATTATCATTAACATTTCACTGCATATTATCGGGGTCCATATTCTATAGGGGGTCCATATTTCACGACAAGAAATTGACCTCGGGGTCCATATTCTATGGGTGCCCATTTACAAGCTTACACCGGAACGGGAACGGGGATGATAAAAAGCACTATGTTTTGTTAAGAACAAAACAAAAATCCCATTTTCTTTTTACTTAAATTATATATTTATTATAATTTTATTTATTTATTGTTTACATCCTCATTGCAGACACGGTCAGACCTCTGTATGAGATTGTAATGTCAAATTGTATTATTTGGCAGTGCGAAAATCATGGCAGTCAGTGTACTGATATCGCAACCATTACATTAGAGATTGTTTATGTTTTGGATTTTATGGACTTCAGTGTTGTCTCTTGGTTCCAAGATTAGTGTCAGATCAGATTGACTTTAAATTGGATTAGATTAGTCCACGTGTCATTTGGCACGTAGGCCCTTTCTAGTGTCAAATACACCCATTCAGGATCAGTTTTTATTGATTCATTGACACTTAAGTTAGTTAAGAAGCAGTACATATGAGGAACCTCATTGTGACAGTAATTTGATTTCAAAAGAATATACTTAAAGGTTAATTTGGATAGAATCACACCTATAGAATGGGGAAATATTTGGAACGTTACGCTTTATATTTTTGTTTCACTGTGTAGACTGCATTTTCAATCGTGAACTAAAACGTGGCTCTTAGTGCGTATGAGAACTCCCACAGACAGACAACATAGTGGAGACTGTTTGGAACTTCCCAGAGAACACAACTTGCTCATGTGCTGTTGCATCATTCAGGAATAATCCATCATGTGGTGCCGGGCATTATGATTCCAAAAACTTCAGCCGTACTGCCCAGATGAAAGACAAATACCACAGTGAGTGTGTTACCATAACTTAAAAAAAAAATAAAAAATCTCTTAACCCAAAATACACCACACTGAAGTGCCAGATGGGTTTAGAGGCTTTGTCTCCCCTGCTTTTAAATGTGCATTGAGACCACCTAAACACACAGACGCCACAGTTGCACCGCCTCATGTAAAATGGCAAGGGCTCAGCAAGCATTAAAGACACAAGCAGATGCAAAGGAATTTAAAATTAACTGCGACCATGTAACACCGTGTAATATCAATTTGAAAGAGACAGACTGAACAAGATCGCATAAGATCAGACCACACCACACTGGTACAAAAGTTTCCAAAGACAACACAGCATCAGGGACACACAACATTTCAGCATCTCAGCTGCCTCGTGCAAACTATCATCAGCACACAGTTTTTTAGACTGTGTGTTTTGTGTAACAACAGAGTGAAATAGTTGATGACACAGTTAAAAACCAGGCAGTTAGATGAAGTGATGAGATGTGAGAAAGGGGGCAGAATAAACTTAAGAATCAAGGAAAAGCAGAACAAAAACAGGGGTTTGTCTGTGAGAGAGACATTACCTGTCGGGTCAAATTCATTGGAGGGAAGTGAGGTTTTGTCACTTTTAGGTTTCTTGTCCGGGGGGTGGTCTTTGCTGAGAATGCTGCTAGTTCTAAAATAATAAAGAAAACAAAAAGAAAATCATACAAAAAGGAACAGGTAAATTTTAATTATAGTTTACTCTGGACAAACTTAAGTAAAAGAGACTATTCACCAGAAGTTACAGAGTAAGTAAACAGTCTCTCGCTTTTCCATACCAGTTGCTACTTAGTATTAGGAATGGGCATAAAAATCAATCAACTAATTAATTAATTGTTAAGAATTTGGTTGGGCGCGTAGAATTGAATGTGCCTTGAGGGAAAATGGAGTGCGCTACTTGGTTGCAATCAGCACAAGCAATAGTTGGTTGAATAACAACAAGTGCTGTGATTAATTGTTATCCATCCATCCATTTTCTGTATCGCTTATCCTCACTAGGGTCGCGGGCATGCTGGAGCCTATCCCAGCTATCTTCGGGGCGAGAGGCAGGTTACACCCTGAACTGGTCGCCAGCCAATCGCAGGGCTTGATTGTTATCCTCAATATAAAACTGACATGGAAACAGGAGCTCATTCAACATTGTCAGTGCATTGAATTAATCGCATCTTGACTGTTCTGGTTGTCTTTGAAGTTGTTTCGTTTTTCATTTGAGCAAGTTTAAAAATTGTTTTGTTTTTTCCCCCCCCAACTACTTGAGTTTTTTCACACCAACTCAGGCTAGTCTGTCCTAAGTAAGCTATATTACATGAGCTGATGAAGCCTGCTCAGATGAGAGGCGAAATGTCTTCTAAGACAATCAGAACAGTCCAGTTGCAATCGATTCAAAGCCCTGAGAATGAAATGACCTGGATGAATCAGAATATTGACAGGCATACCTCATTCACCATTCAGAGATGGTCTGATACCCTTTAAAAATAATTAACCGATTGAATTTGATTAAATTTGGTCAAATGCTTCTAATGCTTGAAGGAGTTTTGGGTTGGTTTAGATCTTCATTTTAAAGTGGTTAAATTCTTATTACACTTGTTACTTAAATTGCCTGAACAATTAAGAAGAGGTTGTATGACAGCTCAACTCTATTCCTTTTCGATATACAGCAGCTGAAATAAGCATTTAACACGTCACCATTTTTCTCACTAAATATATTTCCAAAGGTGGTATTCACATTAAATTTTCACCAGATGTTAGGAACAACGCAAGTAATTCATACAGAGAAGAAATAAACTCGGAAATTATATGTAATAATGCGAAATGACACAGGGAAAACGTATTGAACATGCCAACTGGTATTTATTTAATACTTTGTACAAAAGCCTTTGTTTGCAATGACAGGTTCAAGATGCCTCCAATATGGAGAAACGAGTCGCATGCATTGCTCTGGTGTGATTTTGGCCAATTCCTCCACACAGGCAGTCTTCAAATGTTTCAAAGGTTCCGTGGGCTTCTTTTATGGACCTTGAGTTTCAGTTCTTTCCATAGATTTTCGATTGGATTCAAGTCAGGTGATTGGCTGGGCAATTTTAGCAGCTTTATTTTTTTCTTTGAAACCAACTGAGATTTTCCTTGGCAAAATGTTTTGGATCATTATCCTGCTGAAATGCCCACCCTCGGTTCATTTTCATCACCTTCGTAGATGGCAGAAACTTTTTGTCAAGAATGTACATTTGCCCATTTATCCTTTCAATAATGTGAAGTTTACCAGAACCATTTGCTGAAAAGCAGGCCCACACCATCATATTCCCACCTCCAAACTTCTCTGTTGGTATGTTGTTTTTAGGGGGATGTGCAGTGCCATTTCTCCTCCAAACGTGATGTGTATTATGGCATCCAAACAGTTAACTTTTCCTCTCATCAGACAAGACTATATTCTGCCAGTATTTAACTAGCTTGTCCAAATGCTGTTCATCAAACTAAACAAGCTTTCAAATGCTTTTTTTACGCAGCAAAGGGGTCTTGCGTGGTAAGCGTGCATACAGGCCATGGCGGCAGAGTACATTACTCACTGTTTTCTTGTGACAACAGTACCTGCTAATTCCAGGTCTTTTTGAAGCTCTCCACAGGTGGTCCTTGGCTCTTGTAAAACTCAAATTCTTTGCACTCCTCTGTCAGAAATCTCGTGAGGAGTCCCTGATCGAGGCAAATTTATGGTGGTATGATTGGCTTTCCACTTACGTACTAAGCCCCCAACTGTGCTCACTGGAACGTTCAGAAGCTTAGATATGTGGCTGTAACAAATGCCATCGTTATGTTTTGCAAAAATTAGTTTGCGATGGTCTTGAGATGGCTCTCTGCTCTTACCTACCATGAGATGTGTCTTGACTCACACCTTGGCAGCAATAATACCTTTTTGTAGGCCATCAATTAGGGCTGAAAAAGCTGATATTCATTTGCACTGACAAGGGGCTGGATTGCTGCATTTTAGATGTTGGCTTTCCGTGCCTTTTTGCACCTTCCTTTCTTATGTGTTCAATACCTTTCCCCGTGTCATTTCACATTATTACACACAACTTAATTTCTGATATTATTTGTTCTACTTTCTTTATATATATGGATTACTTGGGTTATTTCCAACATCTGGTAAAATTTTCATTTTAGCACCTTTGAAAATATATTAAGTGAGAAAAATGGTGACATGTTAAATACTTATTTCAGCCACTGTATTGATTCAAAATGCAAATAGTTCAATCAGCATTTCAAAATGGATTGTGTTTCACTTTATAGATGTTCCACTGTATCAGTGAAGGGATTTTTTTTTCTTTCCCCAATGCAGACACAGCAAGCTAGACAGAGTTGCAGAGTAATTCATCTGCCACACAGAAGCAGCAATTATTCACTTCAGTACTGACAATGTGTATGAGTCACAGCGAGTGTGTCATAGTGTATGAAGTGACAGCCAGAGAGGATGTGGAAGCGCTCTGCTGAGCAAGGCCAGAGAAAGAACATTTCCTAAGAGGGGGTGCCACAAGACCACGCTCTGGCTTGGACCTCGGCAGGCCATGTATGGCTTTTGCTGCCTATGCCGGCCCCAAATGTGAAAGGCCACTGTTCTGTTCACAGTGAAAGGCAGTGATGGGCCGCACTTAGAAGAGGGACCCCTTTGTCCCTCGTTGTGTGTGTATGTGTGTACATGCGAGTTAGCTGGGTGGGGGCAGTGTGTGTGTGTGTGTGTGTGTGTGTGTGTGTGTGTGGTGGGGGGGATGGGCTCATGTTTAGTCTTAACTCAGAGGACTGCAGTAAAATAACATTCTTACCTGTTTGCTTTCTTGGGAAACCTGGAGAGAAAAGAAAAGCCAACATCAGTATCTCAAAATGATGACCTCACCATGATTAAAGAAAAGTTGTTCATGACAAGATGGAGGGTGCAAGACAAGATACTTTCCCTGAGACCCATATAGTGGTAAACATGATAATCCAGATCAAACATCCGAGTTCTTGAGCGGCAGATTAAAGCATTTTCCAGGTCAAAAGTTCTCCGCCTCACAGATCTCGTCTATAGCTGTGTGTGCGCATGTGAAATCCTTGACATCACAAGTAATATGCTAATCACTTGTTTGATGCATAATGATGTAGAGATCAAATCATTTAATGACACTATCTGGCACATCTGAATAACTGAAAATAAATGCTTTGATATCACAGTTTTCAAATCTCGTGGGAGCCTCCTCATGGTTGCAGGCATAATGTGAAAATTTAGCGCATGGAAATACAAATAAGCCCCGTATCACAAAGAGGTACAGTACAGCCTTATTTCCACTCAGGGAAAGAATTACAGGTGGTGGCAGTAGGTAGCTGTAATTACTTTTTACGATGATATCCCAAGTGTTGTGGAGAAAGTCATTACAATTACACACAGTGCAGATGTGGCATCTTTTTTTAATGAAAAATATAATTTTGTTTTTCCAGATACAAATATATATATTTTTTAAAAAGCTGAATCTAATTACCAGTATTTATTGTGAAATTTTACAATATCCAATGTTAAACAATATTTAAATACATTTGTACAAATAAAGGCCTAAATCTCAATTTTAGACAGTCCTCACAGTTGACAAAAAACACCTTGGGCCACTATATGAGGTATATAAATACAGCCCATTCCTGATAATTGCCTTTTTTTTCTCCACAATGAGGGTGAGCCTTGTTTCTTTGTGTATAGGACAGTGGAAGGTAGACATCAGTCTTGAATGGCACGTACACTGTTGAACGGCTAAAGAACATACTATTACGGCACAAAACAGAGGAGTGAGTAAGTACACATTTCAGTCTTCATTAATGGGGAGGGTCTCACAACGAACTAGCGACCATTAACTCTCTTTTTCACAGTGACAGTGTGTCCCATTCAGAGCCATATTGGGCAGCTGAATGGCCCATTTATGAAAATGCCTATGTCTATATTAAGTTTCAGAGAATTGGGGGGAGGGAACTTTAAGTAACCAACTCCCATGAAACCTCGGAATTGAAGAGATGGGGAAAAAACTGCATATAAACACAGAATGAAGTGGTACATGGGTAAGCATGGGCTGACAGGGATGGCAAAACTGAGGCGGCTGGTTTTTGTTCGTCATGCAGATGCTCCTAAAAACATGATACAGTTGTATGATGCAGCAGGCTATCATGTACCTGCTTAATGATGAGCTAGTTGTTTTTGCTCAGCTTTGTCCATGTTGCCCACTCTAAGATAATTATTGCAGGTAAAAGGTATCGATTGCTTTAAATACTTTACATGCAAAGTAATAAAGTTTCCTTAAACAGCACCAGGAAAGGAAAATGTAAAAATAGAGGAAAAGCAAGCAGAAATCTTCCAATAACCTTTGGCTAATTTTCAACATTCATTTAATGTTTAACATTCATTTAGCAGCACATAAAACTGCTTTTGAAATTATAAAGAAAGAAATACTGACGATAGATTAAATGACATATGTAGCCCTCCAGTACTGGGAAAACATTCACCTTGATTTTCCACTGAAATTTACAACCTGGTCAAACTTTGTGAGCAAAATGTCTTCCCAAAATCTCAGCACAGAATTGTACTGCTTCCACATTAACAGTCATTTGTCTGTCTCACAGACAACAGTGCTCCATTGTTCCATTTCCTCATGATGACTTAAATACTCTAATGAAGAGAG